>NW_025814643.1:0-100707 GCF_018902025.1 Drosophila willistoni | reverse complement strand
TGTTTATGCTTGCAACCAAGTGTTACAAGTTGAGCTATACTTTAAGTATGAATGATAGGCTACTACACTACATTATAACTTTTACGATTTTCCTCTTTGATTCTCTCCATGTTATGCTGAGCTTCCTGACGAACGTTAGTGCGTTCAACTTCCAGCTCTTCTATGGCTTCCTCTTCCAAAAGCTCTTGTAACTCAAAGAAACTATTAGTCCTCATCTCAACCCCGGTTAATAATTTTTCTACTGTTGAGTCCACAATACCTTATAATATTTCATTTCGACTGGACTCTTCTTTGAAGGTTGTGGTACATAACTGTGAATAAGCTGCTTGACTTCTTTGACGTCCGATTTAGTTATATGGCACAAATCTATTTCACTCTTTTCTTCTTCAGCTAATAAAAACAAACTCTCAAATTCCTGTACCATACCCTTCGGAGTTTTCACTTCTTCATTGTGTACAGTTTCTTTCGCTTCTGTGTTTGGCATCACTTCTTCTTCTTTAGGCTTAAAAGTAGCATTTCCCTTGGTGATAACCATATCACCTAATTCTAAAATATTGTTTCCAATCACTACTTCATAGTCAATATCCTCTTTTCTATAAACATGGAACGTTAGGGGCCATTGAAGACCATCAATAGTAACCTGCGCTTTAAAACTACCTATAGTAATTAACTCACTTTTACACACTCCCAATAAACGGTTTCAATGGAAACCAGCCAGCTCAACGTTTCCACATGATATTGTTTTGAAAATTGATTTCCTTTGACATTGTACTTTCGGGCATACTGATGCTTTATGCCCTATCTGATCGCATTTAAAGCACTTAATCTTCGGACACTCACTCATCAAATGAGATACTTCGCCACACTTAAAGCATTCTCTCGGTTGTTTAGATATTTCCGCTTTTCTATCATCCTTCTCATTATGATTTCTGTTTCTATTTAACAGTTGATGGCGACCAAAGTAAACCTTTTGGTAAATTGTAATCTGTTCCTTCAGCTGAATGACTGTCTTTGCCTGATACAAGTTACTTTTGTTAGCTTTCGCAACAATTTATGTACTTCAATTGCTGATACTTCTGAGCCGAACTCGCTTAACAAAATTCTTTTTAATGATATCCAATCAGTCACTCCTCGCTCACTACGCACAAAAACTTTTGCTGCACCTTTTAATAATTGCTTCGCATAGATAAATTTCTGTAAAGAGTTCCATTGAACTGCTTCTGCATTATCTTCAAAATCCCGTAACCAATTTTCTATAGACGGTTGACCTGACCCACTGAACGAAGAAAGAGAATCCTCAATGTCGCGCAAAGTAAAATTATTTCTAACTGCAGTTGGTGCCGTAGACTGAAATGATCCCGCATCATCACTTTCGGATTCAACCTCGACTTCGTCAGCCACCAAACTGAAATATTCGAGAAGACGATCTTGCAACGATTGCTTTCTACCAGTTATTGCCAAATTCCAACTGGCCAACTTTGCTTTGAGCTCATTTACATTTAAACTTAATACTTCGTCTCTATTCATTTTATATTCGTCGTAGCTTACTCGTGACAGCTGAAATTTAAATATATTTTACAAGAGTATAATCTTACTCTATTGTTAGTAATTTAATTTTCTCTTTCTTCCAAATTTATTTACTTTGCTTTTGAATCAACATTAATTTACTTTACTTTTGAATCAACATTAAGTTACTTTACTTTTATTCAAGCCAATCTTTAAATTATTAGTTATAATTTTGACATAAATTTATATTGATTTAATTTAATGACTGCATCAACTCAATTTAAATTATAACATCTTTCGTTCTGTAAACATAATGTTAATTAACATAAACATCTGGCTCACCACTATGTTGCCCTCTCGCTCGCTCGTGTTGTCTCACCAACGCCGTTTATTCGCGCCAATTCTGTTGATATGTCGATCTTTCACGAATGCTCTCACTAACGCTGTCTCGCTCGTGACGCCAATGCCGATGTCTCACTCGTGACGCCAATGCCGATGTCTCCCTCTTGTACAAATTTTTCGCAGTGACGCCACCAATCTTGTGCGTCTATGCTTTCTCGCTCTTGCCGCCAATGCCGATGTCTCCCTCTTGTACAAATTTTTCGCAGTGACGTCGCAAAACTTGTGAGTCTAATGCATTCTTGCTCTTGCCGCCAATTACGATGTCTCCCTCTTGTACAAATTTTTCGCAGTGACGCCGCCAAACTTGTGCGTCTAATGCTTTCTCGCTCTTGCCGTCAATTGTTCTAGCTTCTCTTGCCGCCAATTTTTACAAGCTTCGCTTGCCGCCAATTCTCAAGAATTTCCCACTCTAGGTACAGCTACTCACCACATAGATTCTATGTTCCAGGCCATTTGCGACATAAATCTACCATCTCAGTGAATAGTTCGCACGACGATACTCCAACACATTTACAGGCTATGCCAGCCTCATTGCCACGTCAATTTTTGCAAAATTTCAACGATTGTCAATCTCTTTGCGCTTTCTGCCTCTTTGTCACGCAAACTTCAGGGTTCTCTCTATTCTGTTCGCACCTCCACACTTTTCATTCTCACTTGAACATGGACGTTTCACTGTCTCTCTCTAACAAACAAGCATTCATCAATTGGGGTGGTTTTTTTACCGCTCTTTGTACATTAAGGTTAAATCAAACACATATTTTTTTTCGAACTTTTTCTGTCTTTGGCGACTCAATTTTAATGAATTTTTCGCTTCGAACGTTTTTTTTTTAATTATTAGTGTTCTTTATTTAACAACATCTTTTAACTGCACGTAAGTTCGATGCACCATGTAAATGTACATATCTCACTTCTGACACCAATTTGTGGGACTGTTAATGCAATCCCACTTCTGACACCAATTTGTGGGATCGTTAGCGCAATCCAACTTTTTCCTCCCGAATTTCTAGGCCTTTTTTACTTACAGTCAATCACAGTTTTATTCAACTTTATTTATTTATACATTTATTCTTTAATTATTACATAAGTATACTCTTTTTATTCGAGCAGCCACGAGGAACACAACCGGTCGACACAACTTGACGCCATAGAACTCTTTTCTCAATGATATCGATGGTTTGTCATCGTTCAAGCAGGAGGAGAAAAACTGGTAGATCAAAACAAATAGAGAAAGCGCGCCAAAACTAAAATGATAACACTCCTCAATTGCTTGTTTACTGTTGCCATGTTCTTATTATTAAAATTGTATATAGTATATTAAATAAATAAATTATATATATTAAATATAAATTTAATTAAATATAAATTATTAAGTATACAAATAAAAGAAATATAATTAAAAATATAATTGCAAAAAAAGGGTATATTAATTTTGGTCAGAAGTGTGCAACGCATAGAAGGAAGCATCTTAGTATATATATTCATATAAAGTATATATATTCTTGATCAGCATGACGAGACGAGTTCAAATAGCCATGTCCGTCCGTCCGTCAGTCCGTCTGGATCAACGCAAAGTCCTCCTAGACCGTAAGAGCTTCAGAGCTGAAATTTTGCATGTAGGCTTGTATATACAGGGGTATATGCAGGGGTTGTATATTTCGGATTCAGTCGGGTCGGATCACTATATCATATAGCACCCATACAAATGGCAAAGTCACGAACAGTGACTTTTCTCAATAACTTCATTATTTTGAGCTTTTGTCGTGAAATTTAATATTGGTGAGTTAATTACACATATAAACGACTATGCCAAATTTGATCAAGATCGGGTGACTATATCATATAGCACCCATAGGAACGATCTTTCGAAAACAGTGACTTTTGTGAATAACTTCGTTACTTTTAACGCGATTGCTTTTAAATTAAAAATTTTTTACTGTGCCGAATTTGATAAAGATCGGGTGGCTATATCATATAGCTCCCAGGAACGATCGGTGGAAAACAGTGACTTTGATCAATATCTTTGTTATTTCTTATGCTAAGATTGTAGGCCGTTCTTTCGCAAACTTTAGCCTTTTTAGAAAAAACTTTTTTCTATTTTGATGGCGGTCGAAGTTAGCCCCGGCCCTAAACTCTATTCATCAATTCACAAACAAAATATTATTTCTCTTTTAACTACAATTTTTTCTTCTTATTCTATTATTCCCTAAGCAAAGCACGGCACGCATACACATACAGTTCATGTAGCGTTGCGTCTGTGTGTGTATGCGTGTGCTCTGTTGATTTGATGACGACGTAGTAGGCAGCAAGCAGCGCTGCCGGCAGCGTTTAAACCGATTTATATTGACTGTAACTTGTGTTTTATTTATACGATCAGATTCTAATTTTGGGATCTGAGATTTTATTCAATACTATCATATTGGTAAATTTCATGGGGATACTCCAATTTTTGCAAAAATGTTTCTTCTAGAGCTATATGATATAGTTTTCGATCCTAAAGATTTTCATACTTTATTTTACCCGGGTAAAATATCTTAAGACGGCTGAGTAAAACGCATACGCACAGACGGACAGACGGACATGGCTATATCGGCGCAGCTTCTCATGTTGATCATAAATTTATATACTTTTTGGGGTCGGAAACGTCTCCTTCTGTGCGTTACAAACATCTGACCAATTTTATAATACCCTCTGCAAGGGTATAAAAAGTAAATAAAAATGTATCAAACAAGAATATAAAACATTATAAAAAACTTCGACCAAGCTGGGAGAGGAACCCCGGCCTCCACGGCCTAGTTAAGCCCGCATCTCATTTTCGCATTGAAATGCGATGTTGTACAACTTCACGTCACACACACACTACGAAGCCTGAGCATGTACTGACGAGTGTACACATACATATGCAAATCGAGAACACAGCGACACATACATGCGTTAATCGTTCTGCGATCTGTGGCAGACTGAATTTTTTCGATGAGTAGCGACACTGCTGCGAGCGAACGTTTTTCGCTCTTGCTGCGGCCGCTCTCTGGAGTTCTACGCTGTTCGGCTTTTGCCGAAGTTCTCTGGGGTTCCACGCTCAGGCTAGCGTTTGTAATCAAAAAATCTTGAGTTTGACGCATCTATTTATTCTATGGTTAGTTTTCCAACTTTAGTATCTATAGTCCTCCATCCTGCTGATGCTTTGCGAACTATTTTTAGTCGTCTTAACGATTTTAACTTGCCTAATATTTCTTGGCTAATTGATGACAAATTATTACGTCTTCCCTTCAACACCTATCCAGAACTGGTTTGTCTCCGTTCCTAGCACATTACTCTATAAAGTCTGTTTGTTAGATTGTGTACCATCATTCAAAGACTAAACATAACTCATGTTTGACCCCAAAACTTTCATTTAATTTTCACATCTCTTGAATTGTCAATAGAGCATGCAGTCTTATTGGTTTCATAAAACGTTAAACCAAAGGTTTTGATGAACCTTACGTAACAAAGGTTTTATATACTTCGTTAGTTCACCCTACACTAGAATATTGCTCGCCAGTGTGGAACCCTCAATATGATGTTCACAAGCGTAGTATTGAATCGGTTCAGTCATTTCTTCTAATTTACTAGATACCCTATATTTTTGTGTTCTCTCACGTCGGTCCAGAAACTTTTTATACCCTTGCAGAGGTATTATAAAATTGGTCAGATGTTTGTAACGCACAGAAGGACCCCATAAAGTATATATATTCTTGATCAGCATGAGAAGCTGAGTTGATATAGCCATGTCCGTCTGTCCGAACATGTAAAATTATTATTACCAAGGACTGCAAGGGTATATAAACTTCGGCATAGCCGATGTTAGCTTCTTTGATATTTTCTTATTCACCTTAGTAGATATCTGACTAATTACTCTCTTCACGAACCTTTTCGTGTTCTTTGTCAATCTTTTAACAGCCTTTCTCACCTTATCTCTCCTCATCTCTTTGCCACTTCTGTTCGCGCTATACTTTTCAATCATCTACGACGAAACTGCTGAATATGTTTTGGACTTGAGTTGCTTGCAACTCATACAATGATTTTTGGTATGAATATACTATACCTTCCCTTTTTAGAAAATAACGTAATACTATGGAGTTATTTATTGATTAATAATAATGATTATTGATGACTAAATAAAGATATATGTATGTTGTAACGCACAGAAGGAGACGTTTCCGACCCCACACTGTATATATATGTAGAGCTGATTTAATGATCGTTACTATATTTATTTATTTATTAACTAGAGATCCGGCGAACTTTGTTCCGCCTTAACAATGACAATAAATAACAGACTGTGTTTTTTTTTTGGGAAAAAATACAAAAAAAATTAAATAACTACATTAATCATTCATTATTATTTCTGTATTTAGTACATAGGTTGCTCTTCACTTAAGTACCTTGTGATACACGACATTTTTCGTTTTATTATCTGACCCGTCAACATGCCACATATAATTGCCCATGGGAAAAATATGAATGTTTTAGATTGAAACCACAAACTTTTAAGGATTGACCTTGTGATTTGTTGATGATCATGGCAAATGCAAGACGTATCGGAAATTGAAATCTTTTAAATTCAAACGGCATATCGGTTGGGATCATCGGGATCCTTGGAATGAGAACTTCCTCACCTTTGAATTTTCCTATCATTATCGTAGCGTAAATTACATTGTTCATCAATTTACTAACCACCAAACGCGTACCGTTGCACAGTTTTGGTTGGTTTACGTTTCGAAGCATGATTACTACGGAGCCAACCTTTAGGCGCAAATTGTGCGGTGGTAAGCCAGGCACGTCCAAAGAGTTTAAAAATTCACTGGAATAGTTGGTGGCTTCATCTTCATTTGTCAATAGATTGGAATGAATGCATTGTTCAAATGATCTTATTTTTAATTATGTAGTTCAGGTCATCTACATCTTTATTCTTAGCCGCTAAAATTTCTCGCTCACTCAACTCATTTATTAGTTTTTGTAGTTAGAAATAATATTTGAATATACATTGTTGATAAGTTCGTCTTTTGATGAGACAATATTACAGAAATTAATTGGAAATGATATTAATCCACTCGATTCATCGACAGGTACTTGACCATTACCGATAGTCAGCAATTGCTCCGAGAAGTCTTCAGCAGATGTATCATTAAGCAATGTAACTCTCATGTTTGTTGCCAGCTGCATTTTCTTCACATAGCGCCATAGATTTGACGATTTGAGGCAAGCGTTTATTTCATCGGCAGCCGTAGATCTTGGAAATCATTGCTCCTCCAAAACATCTCAAGTCATTGCGTAAATCTTTTAATTAAAAATTTTAATTCGGTTAAGTGCTTCTAATGCACGTTTATGCGCCATTGTGTATTCGTCCCAGATGATGATTTTCGATGCCGCTAAAACTTTGGCCATTGCTTAGTGTTTTGCAATATTACACGTTGGTTCTTCAATAGTTTGAAGATTTAAAGGTAATTTGAATGCTGAATGAGCCGTACGGCATCCTTCTAACAATGTGGCTGCTATTCCAGAAAAAGCAACTGCAACCGCTATGTTGGATCTCGACAAGTTCTACTATCCTTGTGTTTGTGCCACAGGTTACATGGGTTTGATGGAAAACATGTCGAAATCATTATAGCGAATAATGTGCGTATCTGACTTGGAGATGCAGAGATAATGGCTTCAGCGATTGTCGTGTAGTATATTCATACAAATAATCATTCAGTACAATGAGCTCAACTTGTAACACCCTGTTGCAAGTATAAACAATTAAACATATACGCATTAAAATATAATTGTGCACTTGAAAATGTTTATATATATATACATTGATGTATGTACATAAACATATTCACATAAATCTACAGCTAAGCATGATCATATATGTATGTGCATTTGTATATGCACATACATATATTCACATAAGCACATTGCTTATGTATGTATGTATGGGAGGAGAATAGAGGGAGTGAGAAAAGTGCGGACGCGTTTCCTTGCCTTCGTCTGTGTTTTTCAAGTTTGAGCGTTTTCCCTCCTGAAATTTAGGAACTTTTGGTATCGCCGGTGTCAAGTACAAGTGTCTACTCACGTATGCCCATTGGTCTGCCGTTCCGTCGCTGCTTGCTGGGATTCCGATCTTCAGTTTTTTTCCCCCGGTCGCTGGGTCGATGTTCCTGGGCCTGCCGGAGGGGAGCGGGGGGCCTTTTTCTTTGCCCGCCCATTTGCAGCTCAAGTGGTATTGGTGAGGTGGACTTTTTCGCGCTCATTATTTGTGTTGTGTCCTCCTTTGGCACGTGCAGAAAAAATACCAGCTGCTGCCAGGTTTGCCACACATAGATATAAATCTAATCAGCTGAGTTACCAGCACCTGTCTGGCTCGCCTCAATCAGCTGATCGTAACCCACGCTCTGCCCTTAATAAATTCTTCTGCATACTTCCTGGCTGTCTCTGTTATTCGCCGTAACAGACATTCGGATACTAGCAGAGTTCTGAGGGCGCGGCGGCAAACGGTCTGCTTGGCGTTGGGTGTGAGTCTTAGCCGCTGGTGCAAAATTCCTGGGTTCGACTCCCGCCTTTGGAAATTTCTCTATATCATTTTTTTATTCCATATTTATTTATTTATTTAAACGAAATTAAATTTGTATAGTCTGGCCATAATTTGTTTTCCATAGTAGTTTCTTTGAATACATAGTTCTGTTTACTGTTCCTTGTCTATTGTCGGGCTGCGTCAATAGGGGCAATTGTTGGTGTCGCCGCCGAGTTGGAGCGGCATAGCTCCCAGCGTTGCGGCAAGAGGAAATTCTTGTCCTGCGAGGGAAATTGCCTCTAGAACGCGCGGCCGAGTCAATAATGATGAAGCGGACGCCGCCACCGCAGCGGCAGCAGGTGGCAAGACCTTTTGCACCCGCCCCGTCGGTGCCTGTGGCAACACCAGACGCTGCCCGAGTAGTGGATGCTCACGAGGCAACGCCGAAAAGGCTTAGAAGCCCATCTGTTGGGGCTGAGGAGACCGATGGCGAGGCAGCCAATAACGGGGCCTGCATTAAAAAAAGCAAGGTGGGGCAGGTGCGGCCTACTTGCAACGAGTTGGAGGAAATGGGCCATATTCTGGCCTCAATTGCTACCCATTATAGCAGAGATAAGGATGCTAGTGGCAAAATTAACCGCAGCATCACTAACGAGTTTAGGGAGAAGGTTGCTCGTCTGCGAGAACTGCATGTAGCAGTGTTCGCCTTGCTTCAAGACAAAGGGCCGATCTCGCAATTGCCAGTGGCGTGTGCCACTTGCAGCATGTCTCCACCTAAACGTGTGAGTAGGCAACAGCAAACCGAACTGGTGAATTCACCGTCTAAGCGGGATAAGCTGTGTCAAACGTCACCATTCGATGACTCAGGTCGTCACCAAGCGAGGCCACACCAGCAGAAGACGCAACAGAAGAATCGCCAACACCCACAGAAGTCGTCTACACGGCTTCAGACGGCGCAGTACCAGCAGGGGCAGCAACAGCTCCATCAGCAGAGCCAATCCAGTCAAATTGGATCACAGCAACAAGCCATGCAGCACCAGCAGCTACACCCGTCTGATGTGGAGCAGCCTAGGGCACAGCAAAATGCCCAAAGCAGCCAAGAATGGGTAAAGGTGGGCCCTTCGAGGTCCTCCCGCAAGCCTAAAGCGAAAATCAGTGGGAAACTTCAGAAATCCCGCCCGGAGGCGCTACTAATTCAGGCGAACGAAGGCTTGAGTTATAGCCAAGTTTTAGAGCGCGTGACGAGGCGCACTGACGGGCAGCTCGTCCGTGAGCACGTAATGCGAGTTCGACGCACCGCTAAAGATGGGCTTCTTCTGGAACTCCGTAAATGCACAGCGGACACAACCCAGTCCCTTAAGGAGGCGATCAGTCAAGTCCTTGGCGAGGAGGCAGGTGTGAAAGCTCTAACCCGCCATAAGGCTGTAGCCATTCACGGCATGGACGAGAAAGCGACGCCCCAGGAATTAGTGGCTAAGCTGGCTGACCAAGCCAAAGTCGAGGCGACGTCGCTTAGAGTAAGAAGCTTCCGGTCTAGTTTTCGGAATACGATGTCAGCCGTGGTTTGTGCTCTCGAGGCAGTGGCATTAAAACTCCTAGAGGTGGGCAGAGTTCGAATTGGATGGGATAGCTGCCGAATAAAGGAGCTAGAAGCGCTTGAAGTTCTTGAAGTTGAACCTGAATCACTGCATAGCGGCTCAGGACCTGCTTCAGCAGACTGTGCGTGAGTTGTCGGCGGATATAGCTCTACTGAGTGAGCCCTACAGAGTAGGAGAAAGTGATCGCTGGGCCAAGGCAGCGTGCGGCAAAGCAACAATTTGGTGCTGCGGTAGTAACGTGCTAGTCATGCAGGACGTCCTATCTGCGGACGGCTTTGTCAGAGCGCGGATCGGCAGAAACTGGGTGTACAGCTGCTACCTTGCACCCAGCCTGTCACTGGAGCGTTTCGGAAGCATTCTAGACAGCATCTCGAACGACGCAAGAGGACGCCAAGGTCTCATCATCGGTGGGGATTTCAACGCGTGGGCCACCGAGTGGGGCAGCACCCGTACTGACGCCCGCGGCCGTATTCATGTCGAGACTCGATGAAGCATGTGTTGCCAGCATGGCCCAGCGAGGGTCATTCTCGCGCCACCACACCCCAGTCTGCTGGTGGAACGAGGCAATCGCTGATGCCAGAAGGGCTTGTCTTCGAGCGAGACGGCTATATCAGCGGGCAAGACATTCGCTTAACTTCGAGGCTCTCGGTCTGGAGTACAGAAGGCGGAGGAAAGGCCTTAAGGTGGCGATCAGGGATAGCAAGCGTGAATGTTTCCTCGAGCTATGTGATTCGGCAGAACAAGACCCTTGGGGCAAAGCCTACCAGACGGTGGTCAAACGAGTACACGGAAACAGGCAGTCATCCCCATCAGACACAACCACTGTACGCTCCATCGTCAGCAGCCTATTTCCCTACGCCCCGGAGTTATCGCATGTGTCTCCCTTGGGGACACACCTTCAAGTGGAAGAATGCTCGCTTGCTGAGGTCATCGAGACGGTGAGGCGTCAAAAGCCAAATAAAGCCCCGGGTCCCGACTCTATCCCCAACATCGCACTTAAACTGGCAGTAACGATACTCCCTCATGTATTCACGGAGTTGTACTCAAAATGCATAAGAGAAGGAGTCTTTCCCACCAGGTGGAAGTTACAAAATCTTGTGTTGTTGCACAAGCCCGGAAAACCACCAGACGAGGCATCCTCGTATAGGCCCATTTGTCTGTTGGATACAGCTGGCAAGGTGCTGGAGTCGATGCTTTGCTCGAGACTGGAGTCGGCGATATTAGCAGGCGGGGGCTTCTCCGAGCACCAGTTCGGATTCAGAAAGGCCAAATCCACAATCGACGCAATAAACCGTGTGGTTCACTTGGCAGCTGAGGCAATCGACGCCTCTAGATGGAAAGCGGCAGTAAAGAATACTGTATCGTGGTGACGCTCGACGTGAAGAACGCGTTTAACTCAGCAAGGTGGGATCGCATACTGGACGCGCTGGCAACATTCAATATCCCAAGCTACCTGATGAACTGCGTGCGGAGCTACTATCGCGACAGGAGAATCCGATACTTAACGGAGGATGGCCTGGAAGAAAGAGGGGTATCGGCTGGTGTTCCACAAGGATCCGTCCTGGGCCCCTTGTTATGGAACACCATGTACGACGGAGTCCTGCGCCTTGAGTTCGAGCAGCACACACACATTGTCGGGTTTGCTGACGATGTCGCTCTGGTGGTTTCGGCGAAGGACCTTCACGTCGCCGAAGAGCGTTGTAGCGTGGCGATAGCCAAAGTTGGCCACTGGCTATCGGCCGCAGGGCTTAAATTGGCAGCGCAAAAGACCGAGGCGGTGCTAGCAGCCGGAAGCGCGTCGAAACCGCAAAAATCAGAGTAGGTGACTCCCTCGTGGTATCCAAGCGTGCCATTAAATACCTATATGTCATGCTTGACACTAGATTGTCCTTCAAGGAGCACTTAGAATACTGCAGTAACAAGGCAGCTGCGTCGGCCCGGTCCCTAGCCCGTATATTGCTGAATACGCGTGGCCCGAAGCAAGGACGGCGCCTGCTACTATCGAGCGTAGTAAAATCCACTGCCCTGTACGCAGTTCCTTCCTGGATTAAAGGTGTGGAGGTTAGGAGCTACAGGAGGAGCCTCGAGTCGACTCATCGTCTAAGTGCTATTAGGGTGTGTAGCGCTTTCCGCACCATATCCGATGACGCAGCTCTGGTGATCGCTGGAATGATGCCCATCGATGAATGTGCGGCAATTGCGTCGGCCACGTTTGTAGCATCAAGGCAATCAAGTGGCAGCAACATAACCCAACCAAGAGGACAGGCGCGACTCATGGCATGGCAGCACTCCATGCGCAGATGGCAAGAGAGGTGGGACTCCTCGCCCAAGGACGGGGACCCATGCACTAATCCCGGACATCACACAATGGGTGTCGAGGAAGCATGGTGAGGTTGACTACTACCTTACTCAGCTCATGAGCGGCCACGGGTGCTTCAGGAGTTACCTGAAGAGGTTCCACCACGATGTCTCCGACGAGTGCACATGGTGCGGCGCTGGCATCATAGAAGATGCGAGTCATGTGCTGCAACACTGCCCAAGATTTGACGAGGAAAGACACCGGTTGGAGAGGGTCATGGGCGAGCCGGTGACGCAGTGTAACCTCGCCGGGATGATGGTCGCAAACTCTAACGTGTGGCAGGCGGCCGCCGCCTTCGCCGCACACGTGATGAAGAAACTTAGGCAGTTGGAGAGGGAAAGGTCGGCGAATTAAAGAAGCACACGGTCTGCGAAGCAATACCGACAAGTCGTCCCGCAGTAATTATGTTAGCAATGTTTTAAATGAAATAAAAAAAAAAAAAAAAAAACATAAGCAATGTATGCACAAGCGTAACATGAGCTAGAGCCAGACCAGCGTGGGAACGCTGACCAAGCACTTTGATGCAAGCGCTCCAACAATATGTATGTATGTACTGACACTCTCCCTCTCTTTTGTAGCTGTCGCATAAGTCGCAGCATAAGAATATATATGTAAACTTAGCTTAAGCAAAATAATAATTTGGAATAAAGAATCAATAGAGAGCAGCATTAGCAGCAGCAGCAAGCAGTCTGGCAACCCTGGCAAAAAACGTTAATTCAAAGCTCAAGCTCCAAGCTCCAGTTCCAGTTCCAGCTCTCCCCCCACCTGGTTTTAAACCAACAATCTTTATAAAAAACAAAGAATTCAATTGAACGTTTTAAGCAAGAAAAACAACAAAGACACACACACACAAAAACAACAAATTAACGTCCCCCCTCAAGTATCTTTTCGGCAGTGGCGTTTGAAACCGACCAATCAACCAACAAGGAACACGAATGAACAGTGAAGATATTCCCTTTGCGGAATCTGCTCCTATCGAGCAAAGGGATGCACCGACGCTAGAGGAAGCGTTAGAGCTGTATCCCAACGATGGACCGCGCCCACTCACAATAGCTGAGTACCGGGCCCGCAACACAAAATCTACAAAGCCAGAGCCAAAGAAGACCAAAAGAGGAGGCCAAATACACAAGCTACTCCAGCAGAAGAGGCTGGAAGTAGACTTACTGGCCACTCTAAAGACGGAGGAAGACCGACAACGCTGCATAGAGCGTATTCACATCCTGAAAGCTGAATTTCGCCAAAGAGCAAAGAAACGCAAGGGGGCCGCAGAAATGCGCAAGCCTTAACTTGCCTTTAATTTAATAATTCTAATTATAAGCTTAATAGCAAGTTGGAGCACGAAAGTGCAATTTGCGAACTACTAACTCACTGCTAGGCTATTACTAACAATGTGGTTGGAGAATTTTTTTTTTTTAAAATAAAACAAATGAAATGTAGTAATGGTTGCGTGTAAATTTAAATTTCTAATTATCCGACGCATATTTGAGTTTATCGCAAACTATCGAGTGCGATCAAAAATATGTGGCGAATTCATAACCGTTTATAGTAATAATGCATCTCTGCAGAAGCTTTGCAGCGTAACCGCAGCTAACTTCATAAAGGTAGGGCTTTGAGAATAGAAGGGAAAGGGTATATAAGAACCTTCCACCCACACTTCCACCTCTTTTCATTATTCTGGCTTGACGACGAATTGCTTTCGTTCCCCGAAGAATAAAGTGAACAGTTAAAATTTGTTTTGTGAAATTCACCAAATAAATAAATTCACTCGGGTTAAATGAAATATCCGTAAGCCCAGCAACAAACCAAAAAAAGTAAAAGGCAGCTGCAATAATTAAATTTTTTGGATGTCAATCTCGACATAGAGGCATAGGAGGCGTAAGCTTAACCTAAAGACCTCGTGGTGAACCCTAGAACCATAGGTTATTCAGCCTCTACATTATATTCATTTCACAAGGTATGTCGACTAGAAAATTTTTTTTACATTCGTCTAAAATCACATTATTCGATGTAGGAAAAATTTACGTAAATTTTGGCATAATCCGTCATAGGCCTATCACAAACACCACATGGCCAAGACGACAATTCAACCAAACTCTACAGAAGGAGAAAATTAATTCGCTCGTGTTAAACATCAGTCAACAGTGACGTCATTGTTTGGCCAGTTTGAATGTTAGCTGTCACAAGGCGAAAAGTTGTGTGTAAAAGGAGAGAAAATTATAAAGTGGTCATACAGAAAATTTTGTTTGTAAATGGACATACTCAGTTACAAAAATTGTTGGAAAAAAAAAATATTAATTTTAGTTGTCGGGGTTGTAAACGAAAAAAAAAATTTGTAATTGCAGAAGAAACGACAATTTTTATCGAAATTAAAAGTGTCAACTCTATAACGGAAAGAAAGATACCCTTTTTCAGCGCACCTATGTTAGAGTCAATTTTTTTATTGTGAGTTTGTGTGTCGGTATTAAGCATTTAAAACACTAATAGAATCGTATAATTCGGTAAAACCAAACCATAAAAAGTATGTTTAAAAACATCAAAAACCAACACATGATCCAGCTGCTGAAGGCCTTCATCGGTGGACTTTCCAAAATGTAAGTGTATTCTTTTTATCACTTTTACCTTTTTACCGCTAGAGCGCATAACATATGGTGATTAAGATTAAAGTGCAAAAGAAAAAAAGGTTTGACGACCACATATACCTATGTTATGCTGCTCACTCGCTATTATTGTTTTCTTTTATTTGTTTTATGCATTCTAAATTTTATTTGCCTTTATCACACATACAAACTACACTAACGAATGATCAGAAAATTTTTGAATTAATTAAATTAAAATTATTAAAAGATATAAGTGCTATCAATAAATCGGTGTCGCAAATAATTTTTTTTAATAACCTTGAAAAAAATTGTAACTATTTAATTGCATCAGGCTGCATCACGATTAAATGCAGGGTAAAAATCTGGTTGTTCATATAGTTTACAGTAATCATTAAAAGAAAAAAAAAAAAGAAAACAACAAAAATATGTAATACATTAGTTAACAATGAAAAGTAGACTTAAGTAAAGTAGTGGGAGAATTTATATACGGTGAAGAGAAAAAATGCCCTTGGCGAATAAAATTGTTTTTGAAGAATAAGCAAATAAGAAAAATGTATTTTGAATAGAAGTCTAAGTTCCCACAACATGATTATATAAAACCGATGAAATAGAATGTGCACTTGGGGTCCTTTAACATATCCAAATTTTTGTCTTTTGTTATTGGCCATGGACGGGAGGGTATAGATGCATAATGGCAGCCAACATCTAAGCCATACTAGAGTTAGACATCATAGATTGGGAGGAGTTCGCGTTAGATAGCAAGTTGATTAACTTAGTGGTATTTTTTTTTGTCCTGTTATTTGCGACATTAAAAAGCCATATGTTTGTTCGTTTTTTTTTTTTTGAGAATGCAATTCTCTCTTTTAGCTTCATTAGGGACTCTATAATAAATTATATGTAGCGAGATGTTTCGAAAACTGCAGCAACAAACCATCCCACCCGGAAGAGCTACGGTTACAAATTAGGGTCCCGATCCGCTGTAAGATCTTAATATCATGGTGTCAGTTTTTTTGAGAGCCAACACTACCTTGCTACAGTACATAATTTTGGCGCCCAACACGTGGGACACACAGGTCAAGTTCAACGTTTATATTAGGTATAAATCGAAAGATTAAATGTAAGGATTTGGTCTTGAGTGGCTCAAGTGGAATTTGAGCTAGTTAGCAGAAGCTGATGGTTGTCAACCAACACTTTAGTAAAAATATTTAATTAAAGAACTCAAGAACCAAAAAAATATATATAAAGCATTTTTTTAATTCGCTCAGGTTTAAAGCCTAGGCGGATCACAATTAGCTCGTTTTGCCTTCAGAGTGAATTTAATTTTTTTTAATTAGAAGACGTAATAGTCGCGATTTGATTTATATACACATTCGGAATTCGAGTGATTGCGCATGTGATTACCATCGACCAATGTTACCGGTATAAACTAAAGTCGAAAGTTACTTTCGTTTCGCATAAGTAAAATTTTAAATTGCAATTACCCTGATTAAAAAAATTGTTAGTTAAAGATAAGGTTTGAAAGGATACATACATGCACAATCTTTTGGAATCTCAAGGTAATGCCTAAGCGTACACTTGTCCAAAGATGAGCATAGTTATTAGAAGACATTTATTAACACTTTTGGAAATCAGAGAACTAGATTCAATAGATAATATATTTAAACTCCATCTATGAAAACGATAAAAAGCTCTAGAAAAAAATTATAATCTATTTCACAAATTATATTTTTTTGTTCTGTGGGAAAAATTAAAAAAACAAAAAAAAATGCCTTTACAACACAGTACAGAGGACGTAAATAATCCCGCAAATTCTGGGGAAAATATTTGCCTGGTCTGTAGCGAAACTCAAACACAAACGCAGATCAGAGTTATTACTATTTGCAAGCATTCATTTCACGAAGCTTGTATCCTAAATAATATAAAAGAAAAAGAAGAATGTCCAGCGTGTTTTACTAAAGTGCAGGAGAAGGACTTAAGGGTAATTAAAATAAACCAACAAGGAAAAAAAGTTAGACCCGTCACCAGATCCTTTGCACGTAGCGTAAATGAAGACCCAAGAACAGAAGATCTCATAAACGTAAACGTTATTGAAGCACAAATACACAACACAAGTCAAGCCGGCTTATTACCATTAGATGCAGGGAATAGTACGCAACATGGAGAAGTTCCGCAATCAATACCCAGACCAATTCGTCAAAGAGGTAGACCAAGTCGTCGAAGGAACACACGACGTCCCGTTAATCATCCTTTACGTAACGAAATTAATCGAGCGGAAAGGGAATCTCTTATTCAGCAGACAGTAGAACGGGTTATTTCTTCAATAAGTAGCAACGCGCAACAAAACAGTCATATTCGACAAAACAGATCGCAGAGTAGTAGCAGAAGAACTCATCAATTAATAGGCACAAATAAAGTGGCTGAGGTGATTCAGAAGTGGGGAATACATTTTGATGGATCTTCTAACGGGTTACCCGTGGAAGAATTTCTATATAGAGCAAAAACGTTGACTCGAGAACATTTAGGAGGAGATTTTGAAGCTTTATGTCGGAATATACACATTGTTTTGATTGGCAAAGCTAAAGATTGGTACTGGCGATACCATAAGGGAATTGGCCATCTTACCTGGTCAGAGTTTTGTTTAGCGATACGCCATCAATATAAAGACAGTCGGTCCAATTATTAAATAAGGGAACAAATAAGAGCTCGCAAACAGAAACCTGGAGAAACTTTCGAAGGTTTTTACGAAGCAATATGTCAATTAATGGATCGATTGCCTACAAGATTAGAAGAAGACGAATTAGTAGAAATTGTACAAGGTAATTTATTAGCTGATCTAAAGGATCGACTACTTTTCGAGGAAATACGGTCGATTGACCGTATAGGTGACTGATTAGTCACCTACGTCATCTGGTACAAAAGAGAGAGAATTTTCTTAAAGAATCGAGTCGTATCAAGTTTTCAAATACACGAGGAAAAGAGATAGGATCACACAGAGTATATGCATTAGAGGAAGTAGAAGAAGAAGCAAGCACAATTGAAGGTCATTCTCAAGTAGCAGCTCTGCAGAAAAACACTGAGAAATTATCTTGTTGGAACTGTTGTACTCAAGGCCATAAGTGGGAAGATTGTTTAGAAGAGAGAAGAATATTTTGTTACGGGTGCGGTACGCCTAACATTTATAAGCCCAATTGTGTGAACTGCAAGAAGCGTTCGGAAAACCGGCAAGGAGGGGCATCCCAGTCAGTGAGGCTGTCCCACAACCAATAGAAACCAAAAAACCAAGCCTATCCGATTATTTAAATCAATCTAAAACAGACAGTCAAATAGAGAATAGCTCACAGGTTAATCATAACCTTAGGTTTTTGCCTTATCACGAAAAATGAAAAAACTATCTAGAAATTAAGAACAGAATTTTTGAAGCACCGAAAAATAGAATAAAAAGAAATACACACCGAAGGAGGAAGTTTTTAAAAATATAAGAGTTAAAAGTAAGATACTGATATCTACAATATTCCATGACAAAACTGATATGCGTAGTTATGCACAAGTCTTCTTTTTACAATTTTTATACCATACACCCATAGGGTGAAATGGTATATTAAAGTCGCCAAAATGTATGTAACAGGCAGAAGGAAGCATCTCCGACCCCACAAAGTATATATATTCTTGATCAGGATCAACAACCGAGTCGATCTAGCCATGTCCGTCTGTCCGTCCGTCCGTCCGTCTGTCCGTCTGTCCGTCTGTCCGTATGAACACCTAGATCTCGGAGACTATAAGAGCTAGAGCCACCAAATTTTTTATGTAGACTCGTGTAGTATGTAGAGTGATCAAGTTTATTTCAAATTTTTGCCACGCCCCTTTCCGCCCCGCAATTTAAAAAAAGCGTTTATCTCAAAAACTATTCTAGCTAGAGACACCATATTTGGTATGTATATTCGCTTAGTAAATGCACACATCTTGTATGTGTAAAAATTTTGCCACGCCCTTTTCCGCCCCCGTAATTTGAAAAACTTGATTATCTCCCGTATTTTTTACCTTATGCAATCAAATTTGGCACACTTAAATTTAATACTAATATCTAGCAAAATACCAAATTTGATCAAAATCGGACAAAAAACAGTCGAGTTATGCATATAAACGTTTTTCCATAAGGCTGGAGTTGGCCGTTGGCTGGTGGGGCGCTAGGGTGCTCGTATGATTGAGTGAGCGAGATACTAAGATATGCTTGTAAGAAGCATGTGAAAATGCTTGAAATATTTGCTTTACTGGTTTATGGTATACCAAAGTCGGCGAGACGACTTACTTACTTCATTTGAATTGGGTTTGTTAGACACTGGTGCAAATGTAAGTTGCGTGAGTGCAGATTTAGCCCAGCAAGAATGGTCCAAATATAAACAATTTAAAAGCATGGGTTCCAATGTGAAAACAGCTGATGGAAAGCAGTATAAGGTTTTAGGGTTATGCCAGTAAAGCTCCAATATAAGGACCAAGAGAAAGATATGGAATTATATGTTATACCTTCTATTAAGCAACGTCTGATACTAGGCATAGATTTTTGGAGAATTTTTAATCTAGCTCCAGGAATTATAAGTTCAGTAGAACGCTTATCTGAGTTTCAATTAGATACAGAAACAGAAACATGTCCGTTAACTGAAAAAGAGTTGCAACAATTAGAGATAGTCAAGGAGTTTTTTCCTAACTTTGAAAACAGGGCCTTGGTCGCACGTCTTTGCTAGAACACCACATTGATGTAGGGGACGCCAAACCAGTAAAGCAGAGATATTATCAGGTAAGTCCTGAAGTAGAAAAGCTTTTATACCAAGAAGTAGATAGAATGATAAGCCTAGGAGTAATAGAACCATCTCAAAGCGCTTGGAGCTCTCCAATGAGAATGGTAGTGAAGCCTAACAAAGTAAGGTTATGCCTGGGTTCGTGGGTTTTTAGGAGTTTGCGGTTGGTACCGAAGGTTTATAAGAAACTTTGCAGAAATTAGCTGCCCGATTACTGATATACTGGCTACAAAAAAAACATTTACGTGGACTTTAGAGGCACAGAAAGCAATGGATAAACTTAAATCTCTTTTAACCACGGCTCCGGTATTAGCAAATCCAAGTTCGATCAGAAATTTTTCGTGCATTGTGATGCGTGCGATAAAGGGGTTGGAGCAGTTTTGGTTCAGTTGTCCGATAATCAAGAAGAAAAACCTATAGCATACATGTCTAAGAAACTAAGCAAGGCGCAAAGAAATTATAGCGTAACAGAACGTGAATGTTTAGCGGTCATTCTAGCCATAGAAAAGTTTCGATGTTATTTGGAGTTACAGGAGTTCGAAGTTGTCACGGATCACTCCAGTTTATTATGGCTAATGAGACAACAAAACGTATCAGGTCGATTAGCCAGATGGATATTACGTTTACAAGCGTTTAAGTTTACGATTTCACACCGAAAAGGAAAAGATCATATAGTTCCAGATGCTTTGTCAAGAATTTGGGAAGCAGACATAGAATCTCTGGAAAAAATGGAACCAATAATAGATTTGGAATCATCAGCTTTTTTAAATAAGGAATATTTAGAACTCAAACAAAGGGTTTGTGAGAATTTAGAAAAATTCCCAGACTTACAAGTGAAGGACAAATTTGTATATATTCGAACCGAACATTCATGTGGAAGCGAAGAAGATAATTCACACTGCTGGAAATTATGGGTACCGGAGAAATTAAGATTAATAGCAATAGAACAAGCTCATGATAATATGTTATCGTCACATGGAGGTGTTCAAAAAACTATAGAGCGATTAAGAAGAAATTTATTTTGGCCAGGATTATCCAAACAGGTTCGAGAATACATAAGCACTTGTGTCACCTGTAAAGAAACGAAAGCTCCCAACAAAATATTAAGACCTCCAATAGGAGTACAAAGTGTTTCAGTCAGACCGTTTCAAAAATTGTATATGGACTTACTAGGACCATACCCGCGAAGTAAATCATATTGGTTTGCTTATAGTTCTTGACCATTTTAGCAGATACCATTGGCTTTGCCCAATGAAAAAATTTACATCAAATTTGATTCAGAAATTTCTAGAAAAGCAAATCTTTCACTGTTATGGAGTACCAGAAATTATTATCAGCGACAATGGATGCCAGTTCAAGGCGGTTGCCTTTGAAGCCTTTCTATCTAAATAGGCAATTAAGCATATTTTTACTGCGCTATACTCACCGCAGAGTAACGCAGCTGAAAGAGTTAATAGATCGCTCTTGTCCGCGGTGCGCTCATATTTAAAACAGGATCAACGAGAATGGGATAAATATTTAACAAATATATCTTGTGCTCTTAGGTCAGCACTTCATCAGTCTCTAGCATGTTCACAATACAAGGCTCTATTTGGATTCAATATGATTAGTCATGGCGACGAATATAAACTTTTGAGAAATTTACAATTGTTAGAAGAATCCATACCCTTTAGTAGAACAGATACTCTTACCTTGATTCGTAAGGATATTCTAGACAATAGTAAAAAAGCATACGAATGTAATGTAAGGCAATACAATTTAAGATCCAGTCCCGTATCATTTAAGGTCGGCCAAGAAGTTTTTAAAAGAAATTTTAACTTGAGCAATTTTAGTCAGAACTATAATAAGAAATTAGGACCTCAGTTCTCGCAATGTCGAGTTAAGAAGAAATTGGGAAATGAGTATTATTTATTGGAAACTTTGCAGGGGAAAGAAATTGGAACTTATCATGCGAAGGACATTCGACCTTAAAATTCCAGTTAATCTTCCTCCTGGTAGTCGTCAGAATTACCTGTGTTTGTAATGGTTGCGTGTAAATTTAAATTTCTAATTATCCGACGCATATTTGAGTTTATCGCAAACTATCGAGTGCGATCAAAAATATGTGGCGAATTCATAACCCTTTATAGTAATAATGCATCTCTGCAGAAGGTTTGCAGCGTAACCGCAGCTAACCTCATAAAGTTAGGGGCTTTGAGAATAGAAGGGAAAGGGTATATAAGAACCTTCCACCCACACTTCCACCTCTTTTCATTATTCTGGCTTGACGACGAATGCTTTCGTTCCCCGAAGAATAAAGTGAACAGTTAAAATTTGTTTTGTGAAATTCACCAAATAAATAAATTCACTCGGGTTAAATAAAATATCCGTAAGCCCAGCAACAAGCCAAAAAGTAAAAGGCAGCTGCAATAATTAAATTAATATTGTTTTCTTTTATTTGTTTTATGCATTCTAAATTTTATTTGCCTTTATCACACATACAAACTACACTAACGAATGATCATGAAATTTTTGAATTAATTAAATTAAAATTATTAAAAGATATAAGTGCTATCAATAATTCGGTGTCGCAATTAATTTTTTTAATAACCTTGAAAAAAATTGTAACTATTTAATTGCATCAGGCTGCATCACGATTAAATGCAGGGTAAAAATCTGGTTGTTCATATAGTTTACAGTAATCATTAAAAGAAAAAAAAAAGAAAACACCAAAAATATGTAATACATTAGTTAATAATGAGCGTAGTCTAAGTTCCCACAACATGATTATATAAAACCGATGAAATAGAATGTGCACTTGGGGTCCTTTAACATATCCAAATTTTGTCTTTTGTTATTGACCATGGACGGGAGGGTATAGATGCATAATGGCAGCCAACATCTAAGCCAGACTAGACATCATAGATTGGGAGGAGTTCGCGTTAGATAGCAAGTTGATTAACTTAGTGGTATTTTTTTTGTCCTGTTATTTGCGACATTAAAAAGCCATATGTTTGTTCGTTTTTTTTTTGAGAATGCAATTCTCTCTTTTAGCTTCATTAGGGACTCTATAATAAATAATATGTAGCGAGATGTTTCGAAAACTGCAGCAACAACCCATCCCACCCGGAAGAGCTACGGTTACAAATTAGGGTCCCGATCCGCTGTAAGATCTTAATATCATGGTGTCAGATTTTTTTGAGAGCCAACACTACCCTGCTACAGTACAATGTATACCTGAATTGTGAGCCAACCACATTCTCTATAATTTTTCCACGTCTCCGGCTCGCTGTGCAAGACACAGTTGAGATAAATTTTATTTCTCTCTTATTTTTTTTCTCTTCACAAATAATTAAAAAAAAAAAAAAAATATGCTTGAATCCATAACAATTTTATTTCAATATTTCAAATAGAAATGAAATTCAGACAAATATACCGGTCAAAACATATTTATGAAAAAAATTAAAGTAATTGCTAAACAAAAGTTTTTAACCTGTCTTTATGTCTCTATTTCATATTTTTGTATACTTGTAATAAATAAAAACAAAAATCCCATACGTATGTTCGATTATAGCATAAGTAAATTTGATGATATATCCGTTATACCCACAATGGGGTTAGTCGAAACAAAATCAGTGGACTCCACTGCGAATGTCATAAATAAAATTGAATCATCAAATGCTGATATGAGATTAACGAACATACTACTATTAATAATTGTCATAATATTGTGCGCATATGTATTGTATAAGGCTTACCTATTACACAATAAATGTGTAACAAAAAGAGCTCTAAGCCAAGCTAATGATCTAGATAAGATCTAAAAATACATATGCACACAAGCAATTTTAAATCAAAACCTTTTAACAAAAGATAAAATATATATATATAAAAATTTAAAAAAAATAAAAAAAAAAATGACCCATTGTGACAGGTACTTTGAAAAAATAAACAACAGGCACCCTAGCATAGTCCAAGTCCATAGTCCAAGCGGGCTCCACAGAAAGTTTCCAAAATAATACCATTTTTTATGCCCAGCTAATGACCGCGGCAGACGCCGCTATAACAATAATGGTAACTGGAGAAACAACTCGAATTGGAACAATAACAACTCGAATTGGAGAAATAATGATGCCCACAGAGCCCAACGAGGCCGAAATTATTCATGCTACCAAAGAGGCGGCCGTGAAGGTGGACACAATAATAATAGACAAAATACAAATAACCAACCGAATGGTTACAACAACACAAATGTCCGAATTACCCAAAGCGACCAGGGAAACGGACAAGATCCTCCAAATGCTCAAAATTAAAAAATAAAGTCTATTCCATTAACCTAAGTCTTAATAATTTCGTATCATTTAAGAATGTTAAAACAAATAAGAAAATAACATTCTTAATTGATACCGGTGCAGACATTTCAATAATAAAAGAAAATTCTGATGTATTTCACGACATCCAAGTAAACAAAACTGTAGACATTCGAGGCATAGGAGAAGGAGTAATAAAATCCCAGGGACTAGCCTCAATTGAGCTACAAACAGACAAATACATTATTCCATATAAATTTCATATACTTCATGAAGATTTCGCAATCCCCTGCGATGGAATAATAGGACTAGATTTCATGAAAAGATTTAATTGCCAATTAGATTACAATAGTTCCGAGGATTGGTTAATAATTAGACCACCAAATTTAACGTACCCAATTTATGTTCCAATAACATTCAATTCTGGTAATAACTCAACACTTCTACCAGCAAGATCCCAAGTGGTACGCAAAATAGAACTATCTTCAGCAGAAGATAACATTTTAATTCCGAATCAGGAAATTAAACCGGGCGTTTATGTTGCAAACACTATTGCAACAGCCCAAAGTACTTTTGTCCGATTCTTAGATACCACAGATAAATGCCAAATAGTAGGCGTTAACAATATAAAATTTGAATCACTTTCGAACTACGATATAGTTTAAAACACCAAAGATATAAGAAAAGAATCTGTAATTCATAAATTGAAGAAAAATTTCCCAATACTATTCAAAGACAAACTCGAAAAGTTATGCACTGAGTATAGTGATGTGTTCGGACTTGACACCGAACCGATCACAACAAATAATTTTTATAAACAAAAATTAAGACTTAAGGATGATGAACCGGTATATGTGAAAAATTACCGGAGTCCGCATAGCCAACTAAACGAGATCCAGCGACAAGTTGGAAAGTTAATCGAACAGGGTATTGTTGAACCATCTGTTTCGCCTTATAATAGCCCACTCTTGCTAGTCCCAAAGAAAACACTTTCGGGATCTAAAGAAAAAAACTGGCGATTAGTAAATGACTATCGTCAAATAAACAAAAAATTGCTGTCAGATAAGTTTCCGCTCCCCAGAATTGATGATATTCTTGATCAATTGGGAAGAGCAAAATATTTTTCTTGCCTTGACTTAATGTCAGGTTTTCATCAAATTGAACTAGAAGAAAAATCAAGAGATATAACGTCTTTTCAACGAGCAATGGCTCATATCGTTTTACACGATTACCTTTCGGTCTAAAAATAGCACCTAATTCATTTCAGAGAATGATGACAATAGCATTCTCGGGGCTTGAGCCAAGTCAAGCTTTCCTCTATATGGATGATTTAATAGTTATTGGTTGTTCTGAACAACATACGATTAAAAATTTAGTAGATGTTTTTAAACTCTGCTGAAAAAATAATCTAAAACTGCATCCAGAAAAATGCTCATTATTTATGCATGAGGTGACATTCCTAGGTCACAAATGCACAGATAAAGGAATCTTGCCGGACGACACAAAATTTGACGTCATCAAGAATTATCCAGTCCCACATGATGCAGATAGTGCTAGACGTTTCGTTGCATTTTGCAATTACTATAGACGTTTCATAAAAAATTTCGCCGAATATTCCCGGCACATAACAAGATTATGTAAAAAGAATGTTCCATTCGAATGGACAGCAGAATGCGAAAATGCATTCCAATACTTAAAAGAAAAGCTCGTTCAACCTAATCTATTGCAGTACCCGGATTTTAGCAAAGAATTTTGCATAATCACAGATGCAAGCAAACAAGCATGTGGAGCAGTTTTAACACAAAACTATAATGGACTCCAGCTTCCAGTTTCATATGCATCAAGAGCATTCAGTAAAGGTGAAAGCAACAAGAGTACTACATACTGGGCAATAACATATTTTCGACCATATATATATGGAAAACATTTCACAGTTCGAACAGACCATAGACCATTAACATATTTGTTCTCCATGGTCAACCCGAGTTCAAAACTGTTTGGCTAGTGGAGCAACTGTAGTAATTCCGGCAGTGTGTATGTACACTAATATCGTTGCAAACGCTGCAGAGTTGGGCCTCTGCTCGGATAGCGTTGCAAAAATACGTTTCTTCATGATCGCGTTTGGCAAAAATGATATATGCAATCGATAGGAAATACTTCAGTGATTATGAATCCGAAAAATTTTTGAAGTCGGTTGAGATTCATGGGTGCTAGAGGCGCCCAAAGTTGAGACATTTTTAGTGAAAAGGAAAAAATGCTAATTTAAAAAAAAAAATCGCAACTTTAAAACTGAATATTGGGCGATTTCAACAATCGATCTTGGATTTTTTGTTTTATCTGAAAAGTATGTTCTTTATTAATAGCATGTTTCATAAATTTTTATAATTACTTAAATAGTTATTGAATTAAAAGCGTTTAAAAAATGTACTAAATATTGGCATTTTTTGAACTTTGATGGAATAAAACTAGCAAGACTCAACGAGTATCAATACCGGACTATATACACTAGGTAGGTGAAATATTTACCTATCAGATGTATATAGTCCCAATATGCGGAGACCTGCGACAGCGATGCGTAAGCCATAAAACTAAGGCAACCTCGCCTAAAAAATGCGCTGCAGGTATGAGGAAGAAGAAGAGCGCATGCGTATTGGCCTGTAGCTTCTTTGTATTTAAATGATAACATTGCGTAATGCTGTTTTGCAAATACTACCTGTTTACATATATGCCTTTCTACAATGATAAATTGTTAATTACCTGCTTTGGAAAAAATGACAAGACAGGTAAATGTTATTCAAGTTGATGAAAAGTTTGTCCTATTTGTGGGTTGGTCGTTTTTATTTCCGTTTACCTAATTTAATGTAAATATTAAGTTGTTTACCTAATTAATACAAAAAGGGTAATACCGATTTTTCGTTCTACCTAGTTAATTCAAAAAATATAACATAAAGAGCTACTTATTCCTCTCGTTTGCGACAGTTTATTTTTAACTTCATAAGTGGAAACACCTTAAATCAGGACTGAATAGTATTTGTCAATATAATTCAAGACAGTTTTTTTAATTGTGCAAAAATGTTGATAAAGAATGAAAGGATTTTGAATGTTTTCAAAGAGTGTCAAAACTTAAAAGATTTTGAAATGGGATTGCTAAAGGAGATGAGCGTTTCATTCGAAAACGCTAGTACGGAGCTTAAGTTGAAAATCAAATATACACCCAGCGACAAAAAAAAAACCGCACTTTAAGGTTATTGCAACTTTTGCCTTCTATAGCTGTACACAATATAAAGCTGGGACTGAAAGTTGACTGCCCAAAGTACGGATACGGAAACACGAATGATGGAAGTACTTCAAGGAGATTTTTTGAAAATGATGAAGTGACATCTTTTATAACAGGTGTTAGTCAAGAGATCATTAAAAGGTTGGCTGTTATCTTGAATATTATAAATTGCAGGGAAACGGAAAATGGTGAAAAATTTGCCGAATATACTTCAAAGACTGCTCATCTTTTGAGTGAATTGTATCCGCAAAAGAAACTTACCCCAACGGTACATAGGATTTTGGCTCACGGAAAGGATTTAATAGAATATCAGTGTTTACCACTTGGAGAGCTATCCGAAGAAGCAGAGGAATGTAAAAACAAGGACTACAAAAAGTTCAGATACACTAATACATTAAAAACTTCTCGTGTTAGACAAAATGAAGACCTTTTTAACATGCTAGCAGCCTCTTCGGACCCACTTATTGCATCGCTGAGACACGTGCGATCACGAAAGGATTTGGAAAATAGCAACTATAGTCCCGAAATGTTGAGTTTATTAGATACTGATGTAAATATTGAAAATTATTTTGAAGAAAATCAGCCATCAAAGCAAGCAAATTTTCAATGTTAAAAAAAAAAAATTAAAAAAAATTTTTTTTTTCTTTTTGTAATTATGTTAAAAAATCAAATTAAAACATTAAAAAATGTTACATAGTCGTCTAAAACAATGAAAAATTCCATTTGTGATTAAAAAAAACCGGGTTTCGATCCATTTTTAAAGGAAAAACATGCTTGGAAATATTTTCTGACTTTGACCTTAAATATTTCAGCACCACGAACACCCAGCACTTTTGACAAACATTCATTTTGAATCTTAAGGTATTCTTTATCATATGCTTTTTGAATTTTTGAAATCGCTTTATTGGTTCAGACGCTTTGATTTTTGCAATACTAAATGCCAGAAGGCCCCACTGTGCGCTGTATGTACGTTAGCAGCAGAGCAACAACATAGTTGCAGAGACGAAAAGGATGGTGCCAGGTGGCCGCAGGAGCAGATCGGAGAGGCGTGCGGAGTTCGAACGAGTTTAAGGAGAGGCGAGCGGAGGCAAAGCATGGTTTTCTAACAATTTAAAGGTCGCTTAAATCAAAAACTAATTACATACTATAAATATAAATTCCAAAACACCCCATTTGGCGGCCACTCGCAGAATGTTTAAGAATAAACATCGTGTCCATCTGTCCATCTGGCTTCACCAAATCATATGCACTGAAGAAAATATAATACAACTCTACTTTGGCACAAACAACTAACCTAGCATATGACTAGAATTACAGTCAGCCACACGCGTTGTGGAAAAAACACTTGTAATTGTAAACTAACCCAAACGATCACAACGGCAGGATGTCAAGTGGCCGACGCCGTGCCTAAAATAATAATAATTTTTCAACCCCCGAATGCGTGGGTGTGAGTCGTACTAGAATAAGATCTCCTTAAGAACAATTGTTACCTCCTAGAGCCTAAGATTTCCTATATAAACTCCGTACTTTAGTAAATAAAATCAGTTCATATTTTGAATTCAACGAATGAAGATCGGGTTATTTTCCTTCTCCCGGAATCCCTATTCAGATAGGTTCTCAAAATATTCGACTTATCCGTGTTGGAGGCCGTCTTGCAATGGCTGACATACTATTGGACGCTAAAATGCCGTTATTGCTTCCAATATTCACTCACTTGCTTCTCATAATTTCACTTATAAATATATTGAAGATCTTCACTTGCGAAACCTTCACGCGGGAGCTAAGGTTTACAATACATACTGTTAGGCGCAGAATCGCTAACAGAACCTGGTCCGAAAGGTTGTTAGAAGTTGCACACATTGCTATCATTACAAACCTGTATTAATGCGACAAATCATGGGTAACCTCCCAGCTGACCGTCTCCTGGCCGAACGCCCGTTTCTGATAAGCGGAGTGGATCTATGTGAACCATTTCTTACGTCGTACCGCATTCGAAGCAAAGTTCCTTACAAAACATATTTGGCCATATTTGTTTGCTTTTCTTCAAAAGCTATTCATACAGAACTAATCTCAGACCTATCTGAGAAGCGATTCATCGGACGACGTGGCATACCCAAAAGGATTTATTATGACAATGCCACCAACTTTGTCGGAGCATGTTCGCAACTTGAAGGCTTCAAACGGCAATTCTGTTCAGAACTCAATGCAAAAAATCTGGAGGAATTTAGCCGAAATGCAGGCTTTGAATTCAATTTCATTCCATCGCGTGCTCCCCATTTTTGGAGGCTTATGGGAAGCCGCAGTAAAGTCAATGAAGACTCTGCTAATCAAAAATTTGACCTCTTCTCATTTGACGTATAAAGAGCTTCAATCGATTGCAATTGAAGTGGAGGCGATATTGAATTCCCGTCCAATATCCATTCACAGCGATGATCCCAATGACCGGGAGGCTCTGACGCCAGCACACTTATTGATCGGATGTTCACTGCAAGCGATCCCTGAACCGGTAATAAATGACCCAAAACTATCTTATCTATCTCGTTGGCAAAGGGTGACCTATCTCAAGCAACGTTTCTGGGAACTCTGGAAGCACGACTATGTACATCAATTACAAGAACGCTCTAAGTGGTTGCATCCCGAAAACAACATAGCAAAGGATCAATTAGTTCTCATCCATGAAGACAATCTTCCACCGCAATGCTGGATTACTGGTCGTGTGGTCGAAGCCATACTTAATGCAGATGGAAGTTTCAGAGTAGCCGATGTTCGCACCAAGAAAGGAATTATTCGTCGCCCAATCTGCAAACTGGCTCCATTGCCTTTAAGAGATGACGTTTATCTAAATTGAAGGAGTCATACTTTATCCTTCAATGGGGGAGTATGTTGGAGGAGACGTCATTGTTAACTTAGATTTGTATATATTAAAATTTCTTATATTATTTGTTTAAGATTATCGGAATTTCTACCACTGTAGTTACATTAACATGTTCTAAAAGCTTCTGTTACATGGCTCATGAAGAGTTTCCAACTCATGAAAACGAAATATAAAAAGGACTTCTTTATGGAATTCGAAGAGGAGAAGACTTTTTTTCCTTACTCCACTCCACATGCAATTGAGCATTGGAGTTTTGTACCATCTGCAACTGAGCGGATCAAACACCATATTTGTATTTAAAAATAAGTAAAGATCTGGATTGTTAAGGCAATTTTATATCTTTTGCTCTTTACAATGGGGAAATTTGGTTGTTTGGTAGTTTGATTGGGCGTCCCGAGGAGCTCATCTTATTTAGGACCGGATTTCATCCAATTAGCTATTGCTTTACTGCTGACATGGCGGCTTGACCAATCTTACTAGAGAATACATTTCAAAATGCTTTCTCCTCTCCTTGATCCGACCAATTTTGTGGTACCCTCTTCAAGCACTTCAAGATCCGGGTACCTCTTAGTTTTGCCCCTATTTGGAAAGAGTATCAAAACAACGACATTGAGAAAGGTCTTTTCGTCGTATTTGTTGTTTGTATTTTGCTGGTCGTCACCATGCTTGGCAGTCCATTAAAAGCGAGTAAATTAAATGAAATTATGTATTTTGACAAAAGAGAAACAACAAAATTGCGGTATTACTGAATATGGGTGTGGGCATACATAATATACACATTGATGGGATAATGTTTAATGGTTATAGATGATGTCAGAGCAGATATATTTGCAACCTGTGCAGAGCAATTTGTTACTAGATATCGACATTTAATGTGATTACAAACATGGGAGTAGCTAGAAAATCCGGTTCGGGGGTAATATTTTATTTCGAGGGCCCCAGCCAAATGGCATGCCAAAAGATGTGAGATGGGAAATCATCAGCATATCGACATCAGCAACAAGTTGCAAATTCTTTGCCGTAGTAAATGTCAAACTGTCAGAGTTATGGTGGGGGGAGTAGGTACTTAAAATGGGAGCGGATTCAAGTCATGGTGGGATGGGGGCGGAAAGAGAGACAAACTGCATGCCAACAAGTGCCATGCCATGTAATGACCTGTTTTCAAGGGTCTTAGAAGGCGGTATAAATTTTCAATAAATTTTCAAAGTTTCTCATATCATAGCAAGTCAATCTAGTTACCTAGAAATACTCCCTCACAAAAGGTCATATGAATTGAAAGAAAATATTTCAGTCGAATAGTACCAATATTGCTGCGAGCTTGAAAATTTTCAAAAATTATCGTGTTGGTGCTTGAGACAAAAATTAAAAAATAGATAAGATCCTTACATCAAAAACACTCGAATTTTAAAAAATATATAACAAATTTTTAAGTCCAGTCCTCGTAAAACAGGAAACAGATTTATTCCTTTACATCAAAATTACATACATATGTCAATTGCAAAAAGTTACAAAAGTTGAATATTGTCCCTTTGGCCACACTTAAGTTATACATATAAAATTTTACATCAAAATTAACTACAAATTTTAGCATACATTGTAGAGGGATGAATCTAAACATTTTTAAAATCCTTATTGTTCCTTTTGAAAAAAATTGGGAAATACAAATTTAGAACATAATACCCAAAAAGTTACAAAAAAAAGTTTACGTTTAATCCTTTATATCAAAATTAAGTAAAATTTTAACACGAAATAAGAATAAAACTCTTCATCAAAATTAAGTACAAATTTTAAAATTAATTCCATAAAATGTTACAAAAGTTAAAAGTTATAATTCATTATACGAAATATATATTTTTTATATTACATTACATTATTCCATGAAAAATGGTTAAAGGTTACGAAACATATACATAATCCTTTATATCATATCATTGTGCTTTTTAATGTCCTTTTGGCCAAAGTTACGAAGTACATATAATTAGGCGAAATTGTAAAAATAAATTCTTTTATTTGGAAATTTGGCTAAATTTTAAAAGATCGTGTAACCTGTATCCTGTAAGCGTACCAGTCATATCCAAGATTATGTGCAGCAAGGCGACAGACCGTCAGCGCAGATTCTAGGATTGCAGGATGCTCACAGGCATGCTCATCGGACACACAGCTCATGTGAAGGACTGCAGAAAATGAAAGGTTGCGGATGTTCCAGAAACACTTGCACACCTCCTGTGAAGCCTTGGCAGCGATGAGGCTTAGGTACCTAGGAGTCCATCTGCTGAAAACGCTTCAGGATGCAGCCAAGCGAACAATATTCCAACTCTTGACATTCGTCTGACACCCATATCCTGTAGTCGGTCTATGTGGGATGTTCCGGATGTTCAAGAAACGCTTAGACACATCCTGTGCAGCCTTGGTAACAAGGCATAGGTACCCCATCTAAGAAATCGCTTCAGGATGCAGCCAAGCGAACAATTTATCAACTCTTGATGTCCTGTCAGACATAAGCCCCCGCTCCCGCACCACACGGACGAAAATCTGTCTGTCTAACCTAACCTATATCTAGAAAATCTAACCGTTATATTTAACAATTGCAAAGTAATAACTTCTTTACAAAAAAATTAAGTGAAAAACAAACGATTCTTCATCAAAATTACACAAAAGCACAAAAATCGGGAAGTAATTTTTTAATTAAAAATTAAACTTACAATTAGTGTTTGTTAAAATTTCAGAATTTAAAAATTTAAGTTTATGGTGTTTCGTGTTTGTTTTGTTTTAAAAGTATCTATATATCCCGTTTATATTAGTGTTTTCGTCTTGTTCCCTTAGGTTCACAATAAAATGTCAAAAACGTGCAGCAGCAGTTTTGAATTACGACGGATTTGATTTTATATCGATTTGGAGGATTTTGCAATTCGATTGAACCGATTACTCATTGAGGTATTTAAGAATATAGGCATATCATTTCTATGAATATGTTTGTGGAATTAACTCCAGCATCATATATTTAAGAAGCCCTTTTCCGTGGTGAACAAATACTTACTGCATACAATGGAAACTTGCAGTCTCTAAGGCAGTGCATTGGCTGTTTCCACCAAAATGTTTGTTTTCGCTTTGTTTTCGCTTGTCTAATTGTTTATTCAAATCGCCACACTGAACATTGTCCATTACAATAAATTCCAAAGTCATCCTAGGTAAACTTTTATTATGCCACTGTCAAATTCTCTTTTTAGAATGTAGGCAAATGTGTCACCATTTTGGAATATAAAAATTAGATGGTTTTTCATTTGTAGATAAAATATGTGAGTAGAAATTTTAATAAATTTCAGTTTTTACAATTCGGTAATAGATAGAAAACCATAAAAATTTTTTGCTTTAAAGGATGGAATAAATTTTCATTCGTAAAAAAATTGTCTTCACTCCAATCAGCTAAGCTGCAAGGCTCACATATAGAAGCTAATAATGCAGTGTCAACGGAATGTAAGAATGAACGATTTAATCTCCCTTCAGGGGATTAGAGTTAATGATTATTAAAATTACCAATAACTCTTGCCAGTGCATAAGCTGAAGGTACAAACAAAGTAGTAAAATTTCGAATTTTTCCGTGGCAGCGGCAAGGGGATTCGAACCCGTTATCATCAAATATATATAGCGGAGTAAGCAGCTCAAGCGCTCGACCATCGTATGAAAACAACTTGTTGCTCAGTCGGCAACAGTTCTAAATTAACAAAGCGTTCTTTGAATCTGAAATGGCTCGCAAATGATGCTGTTAACTTAACGTTAGATTCAACTATTTCCGTTAAGCACCGAAATAATTTATTAAAGTTTTCTTTAATTTGTGATTTAGTTACTAATTTATAACCTGCAATTATAGATTGAACAGTATTTCAGGTGTTTAGGTCAAACTCACAAACATGAGTTTAAAAAATTAGTAAATAACATGAATTCGTAACAATTTTTAAATCAATAGGCAGAAAATAATTAGTTGTTTGTCAAGACATAAAATTTGGTGATTTATTTTTAACTATATCCTTGCTCAATAAAATTTTTAAACTGCGAAGTGCGAAGATCGAACCTTAGAAGTTGTTTTCCGGTGTTAATTGTTTAAACAGTTTCAGTTCTGCCTTGTCCCATTTTGTTAAGATTTGCCTTCTTGACATTTCAGATAATTGATCAAACTCTCCAACTCGAAATGTGTGAGGGGCATGCAGCAACGCCTCGTCGCGTTCTTGCATGTGACAATAAACGGAAATTATTTGTATATTACCAAGTGCTTAAACAAAAAACAAACCGAAAAAATAATGTGTGAAATTCAAAGTAAGGCTTACATATGGTGGGCGTGTTAACCCATTGCCCTTTAGTTTACTTTACTTCACTTCACTCCATTCCATTTGAGGTTTTAGGCTCTTGCATAAATTTTGCCTGATAAAATTTTCAATGAGCTGCGGCTGCTGCAATTTCGTTTGAAATGTTGCGGCTATATGATATTTCAATTTTAAATTAGTAAGACTAAAAAGAAGTAAAAAAAAAAACAAAATGTTAACGTTTGTACAAGATTTGACTTTTGCGTGGTCTTTGAAATGCATTTCTGAGTTGTATCAGTTTCTTTTTATGGCCAAACATTGTAGGTCAATGAGTCAACAGTTTTGCTGGAGAAGTGACTCATGGTAGGAAAAGTGGGCTTAAGTGTGTTATTAAGTCGTGCCTGAGAAACCACAGAGATGGCTCAGAGCACTTTCCCGTACGGCTTTTTAAGTTTCCTAAAAACGAGGCTGTCTGAGTTGGTTAAACAAGGTAGTCCATTTCCGATGAACAAAACCGCTAAAAACGTATTTCTCACATTAAGATCCGCCTTATCCAGTTCGCCCGTATTAGCTATCTTTAACCCTACTTACGAAACTGAGTTGCATACTGACGCCAGTTCAAATGGCTTTGGTGCCTCTTAGATGCAAAGACAGACTGATGGCAAAATGCATCCAGTCTCTTATTATTCGCGAAAGGCGACAGTTGGCGAGTCCCGTTATCACAGTTTTGAACTTGAAACTTTGGCCATAATATATGCCGTGCGCCGATTTCGCGTTTATTTAGAACACAGACCATTTTTGATCGTTACCGATTGTAATTCATTGGTCCAAACCTTGAGTAAAAAATCAATAAATCCCCGTATTGCGCGGTGGTCGTTGGAATTGGAAAACTTTGATTATACCATTGCTCATAGACCCGGTTCAAATATGGGCCATGTAGACGCATTAAGTCGGCAAACCAAGTTGTTAGAGAATATTGTAGAAGGTGATTTTGATCCTTGCGATTTATTAGTGAAGTGAGACAAGTTTGAGACAAAACCGTGTGAGATAGACCCGTTAGAGACAAAACCGTGTGAGATAGACCCGTGTGAGATAAAACCGTTTGAGACAACACCGTGTGAGATAGACCCGTGTGAGATAAAACCGTTTGAGACAAAACCGTGTGAGATAGACTCGTGTGAGATAAAACAGTGTGAGATAAAACCGTGTGAGAAAAACCCGTGTGAGATAAATTCGTGTGAGATAGACCCGTGTGAGACAAACCCGTGTAAGATATACCCGTGTGAGATAAGCCCGTGTAAATTAAAACCATGTGCTCCTTTAGGGAAGAATTATTTAGTACCGTTTGGGACAAACCTGTGTGTTCATTTAGCGAAGAGTTGTTTCAGGCCGTGTGAGCTATGTTTAGAAAGAAGTCGGTTAAAACTGGTTAAGAATAAACTTTGCGTCTCTTTAGATGATTGTAAAATTTTATTGCCCATATTTTTAAAAGATTCTATTGAGATAGTTTCAAAGATCTTTTCGCTGGGTGCCACTTTGACTTGACTTATGTTGAGTATACCGGCTTCTTTTTCGAGCCTTTGAAAAAATTGACTTAAGTCGAGAATTCCATTGGTATACATATCGCAAATGTCAATTCTTGCTATAACTTTCTTGCCATGTTTGAATGTGGTTAAAGAATCAGTTATTCGCAAGGTCACTACTTTTTGTACTTCGTCGTTTACAATGACGTTATACACATTGGGCTTAGAAGCATTAAGAGATTGCTTTTGCAACTCTTTTATATTATTTTCTTTTTCTTTTCCTGCGCAGGAATTGACTGTTTTGTCGGCTACGAAATTATCTTTTCCCTTTAGATATTCTACCGTAAAATTATATTCCTCTAATTCAAGTCGCATTCTGGTTAGCTTGGAACTTGGGTTTGCCATTGAAATCAAATAAGTTAATGCTCTGTGATCTGTTTTGACAGTAATATGTCTACCATAAATGTATGGTCTGAAATGCGTGATTGCCCAGTGAATTGCAGCTAACTCTTGTTCAGTTGTACTCTTATTACTCTCACCTTTGGTGAAAGATCTAGACGCGTATGCTACTGGAAGCTGTAGTCCATTTTTGTTTTGCGTGAGGACTGACTATGCAAAATTCTTTGCTAAAATCTGGGTACTGTAACAGAGTTGGGTTCATTAATGCTGATTTTAAATGCTCGAACGCATTTTGACAATCACTTGTCCATTCGAATTTTACATTTTTCTTACATAATCTTGTTATGTGACGAGAATATTCGGCGAAATTTTGTATAAATCTTCGATAATAATTGCAAAATGCAATGAATCTTCTAGCGCTATCCGCATCATGTGGGACTGGATAATTTTGAATGACATCATACTTTGTGTCATCAGGCAAGATTCATTTATCTGTGCATTTATGTCCCAAAAAGGTGACTTCATGCATAAAGAATGAACATTTTTCAGGATGTAACTTAAGGTTGTGTTGTCTACACTTCTCAAAAACATCTGTTAGATTATTGAGCATATGTTTTTCGGAACAACCTATGAGTATTAAGTCATCCATGTAAAGGAATGCTTGCGAAGGTTCAAGGCCAGTGAATGCTATAGTCATCATTCTCTGGAACGAATTTGGCGCTATTTTTAAACCGATTGGTAATTACATTGGCCATTACATGTGGAAAAGGATGTTATGTCTCGTGACTCTTCTTCGAGTTCAATTTGATGAAAACCTGACATTAGGTCGAGGCATGAAAAATACTTTGCTTTACCTAGTTGATCTAAAATGTCTTCAATTCTAGGTAACGGAAATTTATCGGACAACAATTTTTTTTTAATTTGACGATAGTCAATTACTAATTGCCATTTTTTATTTTCGGAATTTGGTAATGATTTTTTCGGTACTAATAAAAGTGGACTATTGTAAGGTGATACAGAGGGCTCGACTATTTCGTATTTTATAAGCTTTTGGACTTGTTTTTGTATTTCGTCTTTCTGACTATGAGGATTTCTATAATTTTTGATATATATTGGTTCATCGTCCACCAGTCTTAATTTTTGTTTATAAAAGTTATTTGTTGTTATCGATTCGGTTTCTAGTCCGAATACATCACTATATTTCTTGCACAACTTCGTAAGTTGGCTGTGAAACTGTGGGGGAAAATTTTTTGATAACGTAGTTAGTACTGCGTTTTCACGCTGTTCTTTATTTGCTTCTATTATTTCGTAGCCGGAAAGGGGTTCATATTTCAAACTTGATATGTTTACTATTTGGTCTACGTTTGTAGTGTTTAGCAATCGTATGACTGCGTTTTGGGGGTTAGTTATGGTATTTGCTAAATAAATACCATGCTGAATTTCCTGATTTGGGATCAATACACTGTCTTCTTGTGAACTTATTTCGATTTTTCGGACAACTTGGGATCTTGCTGGCAATACTATTGAATTGTTACCAGAACTGTACGATATTGGTACATATATTGGATATTTTAGGTTGTTTGGTCTAATTATTAACCAGTCTTCGGACGCATTGAAATCTAATTGACAGTTGTATTTCCTTATGAAATCGATTCCTAGTATTCCATCACATGGAATAGCGAATTGGTTATTTACAACGTGAAAGTCGTGTGGGATTATATATTTTGAAAATTGGATTTTAACAGATGTAAACCCTATGGATTTAGTTACTTCTTGACTGATTCCCTGTATGTTTATAATTTTATTGGTTTGAATATTTTGAAGATTATCGAAATTTCCTTTTACAATAGATATTTTCGCTCCCGTGTCTATTAAGAATACTAACTTTTTTCCCGTTGCCACACTCGTAAAGGTAACAAACGTATTTTGATTTAAACTGATGGCGTGAATCTTATTACTCTTTACTGCTGAGTATCTAAAGGTGCCTGGGAGTTTCCCGAAGCATTCTGTGCTACCATAACATTATTATTGGTATAACCGTTTTGTCGGTTATTTCCTCGGTTACCTCTATTATTCTTGTTGTAACCTCTGTTGTTTCCTCTGTTATTATTATTCCTGTTTTGCTGGGAATTTTGGCCGTTATTGTTATTATTATAGTTATTATAATAACCACGACCATTACCTCTACCGCGATAATTATATTTGTTGTAGATCCCGACTCTACTGAAAGAGTGGTAAATCTAGTGATTGCTTCTTTAGCTGATTGAAAGTGTCCGGATTCCATTAATAATTGGACTCTTAGACTTTTGGTATGACCTACCATGGCATTTACTGCCACTTTGGTAGTATATTTTATTGCTTCCTCATTTGGAAGACCATCGGAAATATATGCGCTTTTAAGGGCGTCAGTCAACTCAGTAATTTCGTTTGTGTATGAAACACGGTTATTGGGATTTCTCTGCAGATTTTTAATTTTTGCTGTTAAAAGATCTACTGAGTCACCCTTGAAGATTGTTGATAGTCTTTGTATTACTTCATCAATCGTTTTTTCTGAGCTTAGGCTGCTAATCGCTTGACCTTTTAATTTTGATTTTATTAGTTGGATGGCTACCGCTTCGTGCGGTTCTTTTATGGTGTCAAGAACGCGAAGCGCTCCAATGAAACCTGGTAGACTTTTAATATCACCATCGAAGTATGGTATCAGCTTGGTAGCTGTATTTATGAATTCTACCCTCGTTTGTGTCATTGTGCTTTCTTTTGGAATGGCTGGTTTGTTATGACTTATTATTGATTGATCAGAGCTCACTGATAGTTCCTCTTGACCTATCTCTTCATCAGCCATTGGTTTCGTTACTTCTTCCAGTGATATTGAACTTTCCAAATCAATTGTTTGTTTATATTCAATATTGTGTCTTTTTAATACGCACTTTGCCTTTTGTTTGCATTCATCATAGAATGCATCTGCGGCTGTTTTTCGTCCCGCACTTAGTTTACTGTAGTGTTCTCTTAACACTGCTCTGATATTTTTTAAACTCTCTATTATTATTTTTGAGTGTTTTTCTATTGTACTTTGGGATGTTTCCCTATTCTGCGAGAGGCATTTACAAGATTTATTTAATTCTTGTGCATGTATTCTAGCTTCTCTTATTATATCATCCCAAGTAATCATATTTTGTTAATAGAAAAAATTTACGCTCTCTTTTTTTTAATTCCGTGAGAGATCGATTGTCTCTATGGGTTCTTCAAACAGTTTATGTACCCAGGTGGGTAAAATTCTATTTTTTCGCTTTAGGCGTTTATATGCTTCTACTATGGATCTTTCTATCAAGTGGGCTATCCTTGATTTGAATTTTCTGTTATTCACAATCCAGTATTTAATTTCCTTATATTTTGGATTGGTTTCACCTCTGTTGAAGAGGAAATCTAATAATGGAACATATTTGTTCAAATATTTAAGTTCTACTCGATCCTGTAATAAACTCGGACACATGACGACGAAATCTCAAAAAAAATTGGGACATCTCGCCTTATATATGTATTAGCTAAAGAGAACTACACATATATATCAATAAAATAAAGTAGCGGTTTAACACTCCTGTTTACACCCTGTAACTGTCGACATAGGTCAGCAAAACACAAAGGTTAGTGACAATAAAATGGAGGCAGAACGGATAAACCTACTCCCGCTGTTCCACCAGGACTATACCTCGATTTCCAACTAGAGTTAACCGAACCACTTGAATTATATTGAGAACGCGTGTGATAGACTTTAGAGAAGATGTTTAGTATGCATATGACTGCTCAATGGGATTCATAAACGACTAGCAAAAATAGCCTGTGGGGGGGTTCTTTGTGAACGTCATAGCTAGTATTTTCACAGCGTATTTTATGTATGTCGACTATCCATATTAACCGAATCCCTTGCCTGGATTTTTATTAGAGGAGAATACAAAAGAGTTACGGACATAACTTCTTGCAGGCGCTATAGATGACAATTGCGCTCCGCGTCTGTACCCACCCTACCATGAGCCTGCCAGCGAAAGTTATCGCAGACTCCCAAAACGAAAGCTAGGACTTCTTCTTCTACATCAGGAAACTAAAGAAATTAATGATTCATAATAAACTTAATATTTATTCAAACATTTCAAAATAATTAGCATCATCGTGCTAAAGGTTCGATCAATTTGATCTACAAAAAGTCTTCATTTTCAAAACAATGTTTAGCTAACTCTACTACTTAATATTCATAATTTCCTAACTTTACTATAATTAAACTTTTTACATTAGTTCAAAAAAAAAATTAAAAAAGAAAAAAAAGAAAAAAAATTGTACATTTATGTGGCGTGATTACGCTAATATCCACACAAATTCATTCTCTAAAAATATTTTGCTCTATATATGTCCATTGACAATGTATTAAATGCTAATGCTCACCCGAATAAATTCAGTTCATCAGATAAACTTATAAAAATATAAGGAAAATTGGTTTTGATACACTTACAGCTTGTTAATTTTTCCCACGCAGAAAGATCTTTCGTTGTGTTGTTGTCGCTGTTGAAAATAGGAAGGTTTACATATTCCAAATAGAGCTAAAGCATCATATTACATTGTGAATTTACATGCATACTCAAATTCTGAAAAATGAAAATTATTATCTAACGAAAATATATACTGCCATTGAATTCCATTTCCTTTACAATTGAACCATTTAGCCAACAAACAAAAAAAAAAAGGAAATTCAATGAAACTTAACTTAAAATTGATTCTAAACTACTGGGGAGCCTTATTTTCACTCATTTCACTTAATCCTGGTTATTTCGTCCGTTCCGAAGACGAATAATAAATCTCCTTAGGCAAATTAAACGCCTTAGTTGTACTTCAAAATAATTCCAAAATGCTCTTCTCATTTACATAATGATGTGAGGTTAGGTTTTGTTCGTAGAAAGGGTAGATTGAATACTTCTTTCTACTAGTCATCCATCATGCTTTAGGTTAGGTTACAATTGGGAAAAAGGTTAGGTTTCGTACATCCTTCTAGGTTTAGAATCCTACACGTGTTCTGCTGGTATGGTCTGGATTACATGTGAGACAGGATAAGCGAAAGTGCAATGTTGACAATGATAAATGTTGCAACATTCGAAATTTTCACTTTTCTTCGCTAACGCCGTATCCTTACTACAATCCGAGGCAAAAGTTAAATATATTTAACTCTCGGATTCCCACAATTGATCGTCTGTTCAAGCCGTTGACTGACGCAAACAGTTCACTCACAAAAATTTTGAGACTGCTGGGGCAAGTCTGCCGAAGACAGGTGTCTCAAAGAAATGTCAAGCAAGGCGAATTAATAGAAAAATTGCCAATACTTGATGGAAACTATTTCCAATGCTGTTGAAGAGAAAATGCATAAGTTAAACGTACAATAATTCGAGAATTATTGCAATGAAATTAACTTAAATTAATCTCTTGAACACATACACACGCATAAACTTTTATTTTCGCACACTCGTAGGGGTTATGGTGCACTCCCCTATTGGGTTATTTTAAACTTTGGACAAATACGTCCGATCAGTTGGAATTCACGTGGAGAAAAGAAAGAACACTTTTCCAAAAACCACGCTGTTCAATAAGTTTCTTTTGCCTTATTCTTCTTATTGTTTTATCCAACCAACCGATCAGCTGTGTGGCGTTGCCACTTAGTTCATTCTTTTTCCAGCTGGTTATCTACATTTCGATTCTCACCAGTTTAGCAAATATCGATAACAACAACAAAAATACTAAATAAGCGAAATCAGTTGAATTTTAATATAACTGAAATTCCTGTACATTACACCACTGTTTAATTCGTAGTTTATTCAACGTCACGAATTCAACAGAAATGTGAAAGTCTGTGATATTACAATATTTATTGACGAATATCCTTAGCATGGAAAGTTCCTACTAATTTCCCTTGTAAATCTTCTAGAATATAGTATGAATTCCCTTGTTTTTCACGAACACGAGCTTTAAGAAACGCCGGGCAAAGTTTCGCATTAATTCCTTTACTAAAATTGCTCTGAACAAAATTCCTTCTAAAAACTTCCTGACCAACTTTGAAACAGATAGGCCTGGTTCTCAAATTATATTGCTGGGCTTGTTGTTCATATGCACTTTTCAAGTTTTCTCGTAACTTTGATCGTAATAATTTAAGCTGATCATCTCGATCGAGCTGTACTACTGGTTCGTCTAACATTGTTAAATTCCTTAGCAGTTTATATTGACTTGCATGTGTTATCATATCTAATCCATATACCGCATGGTATGGAGAAATCTTTAAACTTTGATGATAACTATTTCTTAAGGCACAACTTATTTCTTGGATATGGGTATCCCACTCTGTTTGATCAGATTTTAAATACGAACGAATAGCGGACACGATCGAGTGATTCACTCTCTCTGAAGCATTTGATTGAGGGGAATATGCAGCTGTATATGTATGCTGAACTCCAAACGTAGTTAAAAATGAATTAAATTCGTTTGATTTAAACTGCACTCCATTATCACTTACTTAAATTTCTGGCACTCCATAGGATAGAAAAATCTGACTTTGAAGAAACTCTATAATTGGTTTTGTCGTGAAGTTTTTTACTGGACAAAGCCATTGAAATTTGGTCAAATAATCTAACACAATAAGTAAACCTATGTTTCCTTTTCTACTCCTTGGATATAATCCTAAGAGGTCGATGTACAAACGTTGAAACGGTCGTTCAGACACTGCCTGTTTACCCATGGGTGGTTTTAATGTCCTATTAGGAGGTTTAGTACACTTACATACCTCACAATTACGCACATATTCTCGAATCTCGGAAACCATCCCTGGCCAATATAAATGTCTTTTATTAGTTCCACGGTTTTTACCATGCCTCCATGAGCTGTAATAGTGGAATCATGCGCACGTGATATAACTTCTGCGGTCATTCTTTGCGGCACCCACAATTTCCACATTTTCTTTTTGCACTCCTCGGTACCATCATTATGTTCAGTCCTAATATACACCAAGTTATCCATGACTTTGACATCAGGGTATGACTGCACATTTTGTAGTACTTTCTCCTTTAGTTTTTGATACTCTTCATCCTTAAAACAGTCTGAAGATAAATCAATTTCTGGCCCAAATGAGTTTAATTGCGCGATCTCTTCAGAGTACATACGCAACAATGCATCTGGTACTATATGTTCTCGTCCTTTTCTATGACTTATCTCAAATTTATAACCTTGCAATTGCATAGCCCATCTCTCTAGACGACCTTTAAGATTGGACTGCTTCATCAACCAAGATAGACTGGCATGATCTGTAACAATCTCAAAATCTTGAAGTTCTAGATAACAACGATAGCGTTCTACACCCCAAACTACGGCTAAGCATTCACGTTCCGTGACACTGTAATTTCTTTGTGCCGCGTTTAGCTTTTTGGACATATAGGCTATGGGTTTTTCTTCGCCTTCCAAATCCAATTGTACTAAAACTGCACCAACACCAACATCGCTTGCATCACATTGAAGAAAAAACTTTTTACTAAAATCTGGGTTTTGCAAAACTGGAGCAGTCGTCAGTTGTCTTTTGAGATCATCAAAAGCTTTCTGCGCCCTATCTGTCCATTCAAACTTCGTTTTCTTTCCTAGCATATCTGTAATCGGCGCTGCAATTTCGGAAAAGTTTGCGATGAATCTTCGATACCATCCTGGTAATCCTAAAAATCCACGCGTTTGTTTTAGGGACTTTGGTGTAGGCCATTGCAAAATCGATTCAATCTTGCTTGGATCGGTTGAAATTCCGCCTCTGCCAATTATGTACCCTAAATATTTAACTTCGGTCACACAAAACTGACTCTTCTTGAGATTTAACATTAGATTCGCTTTACGAAATTGATCCGCTAATCTCATCAATACATCATAAATCATCAAGATATCCAAAACAACAATACTTTAAATCCGCTGGAATAACTTCGTCCATCAACCTGCACATAGTTTGCGGGGCATTGCACAATCCGAATGGCATTACTCGAAATTGGTACAAAGGCCTTCCTGGAATAGTAAATGCTGTGATTCCACGAGATGCTTCTAATAATTCCACTTGCCAATACGCATCTTTAAGATCGATTTTAGTAATGATTTCGGCACGAGGAAGCCGTGCGAATATCCCATCAATACTTGGTAACGGATATGCATCCTTTGTCGTACACGCATTTATCTTTCTAGCATCTAGACATAATCTCACTTTCTCAGGTTTAACTACTAATCTCATCGGAGAACTCCACGGACTATTTGATAACTCTATAACTCCTAACTCTATCATTCGATCAACTTCGCTATACATTAATTTTTCCACTGATGGTGATACGGGGTAAAACCTTTGCTTAATTGGTTTCGAAGATCCGACATCTATATGATGTTTAATCAACGTTGTTCGCCCAAGCCCTTTCCTTTCAAATGACGGAAATAATGAAATAATGGCCTCTTTTGACAGTCAGATAGTGGGTATGATTGTTTCTTTTTACTATCTGGAATTCTGAATTCGCTTTCGTAATCTAAAACTGATAACAAATCTGGCGCTAATTGAAACGCTTTCCAAAAATCTATTCCCAATATCATCCTTTTCTGAATGGACGATATGATGAATAACTTTATCGGTCTAGTTTTATTTTTATAGGTAATATCTAGCGTAATGAAACCGATGACTGGTTGATCTTGTCCATCCGCTGTTTTAACTTGGGAAGAAATACGACGAAACTTTGGATACTTTGACCAATCCTCTGAAGCCAAAGTCGAACCCACGCAACTTATGTTCGCGCCGGTATCTAAAAGACCTTGTTCACGAAAATTTAAAAATGATACTTCCGCATACAATCTTCCATCCGACTTTTCATGAATCATTGACGAAATAAAAAAACGCTTAGTTTGTCTAACTGCTTTCCAAAAAGTTCGCAATCGCATAGTAGATCTCTTTGGTCGTGACCGAGTTGAAATTGGGTTGCTTCCAAAAATTCTACTACGCACTTTGAGATAATTTCTCAAACGTTCTTGATAGGGTTTCACTGACGATTTAACTGGCGTCTTATCGTAACAGTTAAAAGGTAAGTCTGGTATTTGGTTTGCTTGCTCTATTGGTTCTCAATTAAATTCAAAAATCTTTCAATTAAAGATTTTTCGGGGCCATCCGAGCTTTCACAGATGGACCCTTCACTAAGTTTTCCGCTTTCTTGGCGATACAATTCTTACATTGGGGCTTATATACGTTTTTCGAGCCACACCCGTAACAAAATATAGTGCGAGGCTCTAAGCAGTTGTCCCAGCCATGTCCCTCTGCATCACAATTCCAACACCGAAATACTTTAACCGGAGCTTGCACTGCTTCAACATTGTACACATTCAAATCCATCTTTTCGGAGAGTTCGAACTTTTCTGGCTCTTCTACTTCCGCAATGTTGCGTTTAGCATACTGAAAATTGGCTGAAGTTTTATTTGCTTTCCTAGAGACTACATCCCCTAATAAATTTTCGCGCATTTGCACTAGCTTTCGAAGATGAGGTATAGAGAGAATAGGTATTGTCGCAGAAAATACTACTTTATTTATATTTAAGCTATATTACCGAAAAATACCATTACCGTTCATGAATCTAGTATATAAGTCAATTATCATTTTTGTTGTAAAAAGAGATGGTCACTCTATATAAAAACGATGGCGAAGAAAAACGTGACTAAAAGAATAAAACAATAAAGCTCTCTAAAAAATATATAATAATAATAAAAACCACGGCCAATTCCACAACAGGTATATACAACAATTCATGACGAATGTCTCGCAATAAATTACGTGTGAGCAACTGAATGAGTTGTTCTTCGTCTATGCTTTTCGACATACGTGACATCTGAGTCATAATCTCATCGTAAAAGTTTTCAAAGGTTTCTCCTACCTTTTGTTTACGCCCACGAATATCTTCAAGTATATCTATATCACTTCTGTAATCTTTATATTGATATTTCATGGCTGCACAAAATTCTGACCACTCTAAGTTTACTAGATCTCTACGGTATCTCCAATACCACTCTTTAGCTTTGCCTACTAAAAGAATATGCAAATTTTTGCATACTGCATCAAAATCTTGGTCTAAGCAATCCTCCGTTAACGTTTTGATACGATAAAGAAACTCTTCGACCGTAACTCCTTTTGACGAACCGTCAAATTTTACATTCCAACTATGAATTAGCTGTGTAACTTTATCTGGGTTTTGACCATTTCTGCTTGGTCTGACTGTAGATGAACTCCTAGGAATACTTTGGTTTTGCGCTGACGCATTTACATGTTGTTCTGTAATTCCCATTTGTCCCATTCTTCGGTCTATTATGGACTCTATTTGATTACTAATTCTGTCATAATCAATTTCTATCGAGGCTTGCGCTGGTCTTCTACTAGCGTCTAAGCTTCTACGAGGTATATTAGACCCATTTCCTGGAGGTCTTCCTCGTTGTTTTCTAATAGTTGTGGGTCGGTCTCCTGCAGACATCTCTATATTTGCAGTTGCTTGATTAGCTTGCAGATCCCCACCAAAATTTCTACGAGAGCGGGTATTTGGGCCTTTCGGCACCGCTCCTGTTGTGATTGTACCTATGTTTACAGGACGTTCGGATTCTATCTCTGCAAACGGCATGTTTTGCACTTCCAAACCTGCTCTACGTATAGACGCATTACAAACTTGACATACATTAAACTGATCAATCCATTCTGATATACAATTTTTATGAAATAGATGATGGCATGAAGTTTTCACCACCAACTCTTGCGTGGCCCATACTGCTTTCTGACAAATTGAGCATAACGCATCTGAGATCTCATGAGTTAAGTTTTCTTCACTCCTAGTGAGAACCATTTTGACAAATTTCTGATTAATTTTAATATTATTTCGTGATTAAATTTTAATTGGTATTTTATCTTAAATCATATCGTTCCCTTAATGTGAATTTGAAGTCACTATCTTATATTTTTTTAATAATGAGTCCTATACTCTAATATATTCCAAAACAAATTTAGAAAAATGAAAAAAAAAGATTAAAGAATACACTGGGTTGCGCCTGGCAAATAATTTTAGATGCATCACTCTTTTAACTGGTCAGGATTTAGCTTAGCCAAAAACCTGAATTTCCTAGCATAGTTTATGACTGCACTATTTAAGTTATAAGATTCCATTTGCACCTGGTGCTTTCGAAAGAGAGAAATAAGATTGTTTGTTTATTTTTTCTTTTTATGCAATGCCAATATTAATTCACACCTGAATTGAATGGTCTTTATAACTGCTTCGCAATTATAAAGAATTCCAAAAATCCAATCCGTCGATCGAATCTTATAGCAAAAACATAACAGAAAAGGAGAAAAGAGAAAAAAAAATAGAAAGAAACAAAAAGATCCTCCAAGCTATTGGTTTAGCGCTCTAGTGGTCGTAGACGTAAAAACACGAATTCCAAACGAATTCCAAGCTAGACTTAAATCGCCAATACCAGTATTAGAGTAACAGAAATTATGCGAAAGGACGAAGTTTACTTAGCCAATCCTACTACTAAAGGTCGCTGTGGCAGAATTTCTACCATACGATTTCCATTTAGTTGCATAGAGACCGCATCCATAACATTCAAACTTTACACAAAAATAGAATGAAAAGAGATTACCATCTACGTTCTAAGGGGTGTTTTAGTGGTCGCTATTGTAGTCTGGCTACAAGACGAATTCCAAGCTAAATTTGCAGTCAGTAGAGAGCAAAAAGAAGAAAGAAAAGAAAATCAATGACACATTCGGTCTTTTCTGACGAAGGCTCACTATGGTCTGCTGTTATTCGACCAACTTTACACAAAGTGTAAAGAAAAAAAAAATTTTAAGTCAACCTCTCGTCCATGGGACCAACTCTTGCCCTAAAAAGTAAGACCAATTTTTTTTTTTAAGGATCACCATTCTAGGACCTTGCGGCAAATATGTAATAGACTGCCCCACGTTGGGCGCCAAATATGTAATAAACTCGGACACATGACGACGAAATCTCAAAAAAAATTGGGACATCTCGCCTTATATATGTATTAGCTAAAGAGAACTACACATATATATCAATAAAATAAAGTAGCAGTTTAACACTCCTGTTTTACACCCTGTAACTGTCGACATAGGTCACCAAAACACAAAGGTTAGTGACAACAAAATGGAGCCAGAACGGATAAACCTACTCCCGCTGTTCCACCAGGACTATACCTCGATTTCCAACTAGAGTTAACCGAACCACTTGAATTATATTGAGAACGCGTGTGATAGACTTTAGAGAAGATGTTTAGTATGCATATGACTGCTCAATGGGATTCATAAAGGACTAGCAAAAACAGCCTGTGGGGGGGTTCTTTGTGAACGTCATAGCTAGTATTTTCACAGCGTATTTTATGTATGTCGACTATCCATATTAACCGAATCCCTTGCCTGGATTTTTATTAGAGGAGAATACAAAAGAGTTACGGACATAACTTCTTGCAGGCGCTATAGATGACAATTGCGCTCCGCGTCTGTACCCACCCTACCATGAGCCTGCCAGCGAAAGTTATCGCAGACTCCCAAAACGAAAGCTAGGACTTCTTCTTCTACATCAGGGAACTAAAGAAATTAATGATTCATAATAAACTTAATATTTATTCAAACATTTCAAAATAATTAGCATCATCGTGCTAAAGGTTCGATCAATTTGATCTACAAAAATTCTTCATTTTCAAAACAATGTTTAGCTAAATAGCTGAATCTCGGTACAAATCCGATTATATAGGTTGCAAATGTTGCATGTTGGTTCTTATTACTAATGATTACTCTACTACTTAATATTCATGATTTCCTAACTTTACTATAATTAAACTTTTTATATTAGTTCAAAAAAAAAAATTAAAAAAGAAAAAAAAGAAAAAAAATTGTACATTTATGTGGCGTGATTACGCTAATATCCACACAAATTCATTCTCTAAAAATATTTTGCTCTATATATGTCCATTGACAATGTATTAAATGCTAATGCTCACCCGAATAAATTCAGTTCATCAGATAAACTTATAAAAATATAAGGAAAATTGGTTTTGATACACTTACAGCTTGTTAATTTTTCCCACGCAGAAAGATCTTTCGTTGTGTTGTTGTCGCTGTTGAAAATAGGAAGGTTTACATATTCCAAATAGAGCTAAAGCATCATATTACATTGTATTACATATTACATACAATATATACTGCCATTGAATTCCATTTCCTTTACAATTGAACCATTTAGCCAACAAACAAAAAAAAAAAAAGGAAATTCAATGAAACTTAACTTAAAATTGATTCTAAACTACTGGGGAGCCTTATTTTCACTCATTTCACTTAATCCTGGTTATTTCGTCCGTTCCGAAGACGAATAATAAATCTCCTTAGGCAAATTAAACGCCTTAGTTGTACTTCAAAATAATTCCAAAATGCTCTTCTCATTTACATAATGATGTGAGGTTAGATTTTGTTCGTAGAAAGGGTAGATTCAATACTTCTTTCTACTGGTCATCCATCATGCTTTAGGTTAGGTTACAATTGGGAAAAAGGTTATGTTTCGTACATCCTTCTAGGTTTAGAATCCTACACGTGTTCTGCTGGTATGGTCTGGATTACATGTGAGACAGGATAAGCGAAAGTGCAATGTTGACAATGATAAATGTTGCAACATTCGAAATTTTCACTTTGCTTCGCTAACGCCGTATACAATCCGAGGCAAAAGTTAAATATATTTAACTCTCGGATTCCCACAATTGATCGTCTGTTCAAGCCGTTGACTGACGCAAACAGTTCACTCACAAAAATTTTGAGACTGCTGGGGCAAGTCTGCCGAAGACAGGTGTCTCAAAGAAATGTCAAGCAAGGCGAATTAATAGAAAAATTGCCAATACTTGATGGAAACTATTTCCAATGCTGTTGAAGAAAAAATGCATAATTTAAACGTACAATAATTCGAGAATTATTGCAATGAAATGAACTTAAATTAATCTCTTGAACACATACACACGCATAAACTTTTATTTTCGCACACGCGTAGGGGTTATGGTGCACTCCCCTATTGGGTTATTTTAAACTTTGGACAAATACGTCCGATCAGTTGGAATTCACGTGGAGAAAAGAAAGAACACTTTTCCAAAAACCACGCTGTTCAATAAGTTTCTTTTGCCTTATTCTTCTTATTGTTTTATCCAACCAACCGATCAGCTGTGTGGCGTTGCCACTTAGTTCATTCTTTTTCCAGCTGGTTATCTACATTTCGATTCTCACCACTTTAGCAAATATCGATAACAACAACAAAAATACTAAATAAGCGAAATCAGTTGAATTTTAAAATAACTGAAATTCCTGTACATTACAATCCATTTGTCTATTATATTTAGGCCATCTGCTCTACTCTTATATTTTTCTTGATTTTTGCTTTATTTTCGCAACAACTTATTATTGTTGAGCTTCGTCCATCAGGTAGAAGCGAAATGTGCCTGTTGAGTTGGAAAAACAGCATATATTTGGTACAGTGACAATAAAACTCATCTGTACCATTGCACTTCCTTTAACTGGGAATTCTTCTCCCGTTAAATCGAAGTATGTGCCGATTTAATATTATCCCATCCCTATTAAAAACATCAACTAAATCCGCTGCAATGTTGGGATTCCTATTTACTAGATAGTAATAATTGTCTAACGTACTCATTTTAATCAACCAATATATATTTTATTCAGCTTAAAAATTGTTTTTTTTTTTTATTTGGAAATTGATATATTTTTTTTTTTCTTTTGATAATAATTTTTTTGAAATGTACTTTTATTACAATTGTTGCATATGTTATTTAGATCTTATCAAGATCATTATCATGGCTTAAGGCTCTTTTTGTTACACATTTATTGTGTAGTTTGTATGCTTTATATAACACATATGCGCTCATTATTATTACAATTACTAATAAAAGTGCATTTATTGGTTTTAAATCTACATTCGATGACTCTATTTTATTAATAACGTTTGCAGTGGAGTCCACTGTCTTGGTATCTATTAACCCCATATATTGGGTTTATTTAATATGTCATCAAACTTGCTTATTCTATTATCAAACATTCAAATTTTAAAATTGTTTCCCTTTTTTTTTATTTCTTTTCTTAATAATTTTGAATTTTCCTTTGTTCTAGTCTAAAAAGAGACATAACGAAAATGCGAAAATGAGATGCGTGCTTAACTACAGAACTCGACGGCAATTTAGAAAGTGTCGACGTGGCTCTGTTATTAGTGTGCTCGCTTGGCGATCGGGCGGCCGGGGTTCGACTCCCAGCTTGGTCGAAGTTTTTTTTATAATGCTTTTTATTCATAATGCTTTTTATATATTTATATATTTTTTTGTGATACATTTTTATTTACTTTTTATTTACGTTTTATACCCTTGCAGAGGGTATTGTAAAATTGGTCAGATGTTCGTAACGCACAGAAGGAGGCGTTTACGACCCCATAAAGTATATAAATTCTTGATCAGCATGAGAAGCTGAGTTGATATAGCCATGTCCGCAAAATGTTTTTTTTCTAGACCTATATGATATAGTGGTCCGATCCTAAAGATTTTCATACTTTATCTTACCCGGGTAATAAAAAACCCCAAAAAAAGATTTCATCCCGATAGCTCTTAAGACGGCTGAGTAAAACGCATACGCACAGACGGACGGACAGATGGACATGGCTATATCAACTCAGCTTCTCAGGTCGTAAACGCCTCCTTCTGTGCGTTACGAACTTCTGACCAATTTTACAACACCCTCTGCAAGGGTATAAAAAGTAAATAAAAATGTATCACAAAATATATAATGAATGAATGCACAGCAACTAGAATCACTGTCTGTTCAGCTCTCTAAAGTGGGAGAAATATGTGCATGCGAAACCAGATTGAGCAATGGAAAAACAGTTTTAATTGTGGCAATTTATATTTCACCGAATCAATCAATATAGCATCACGGAATTCATTCATGAAAATTTAATAAAGTATACACCAGAAGTATCGCGGATACTTAGAAAAGATTACGATAAAGTTCCAATGATTTTAAGTGGCGATTTTAACGTAAATTTTGCATTGGACACAGCGGTTCCTTTAATTGACTTTCTCAATACAACATTCAGTTTAAAAATGTGTAACAATCGCACTGAATCAACAACACGATCAAAAACAACAATTGACGCGGTATTTCAAAGATATGTTGACAACATCGAAACCAAAGCATTTGTATCATATTTTAGCTATCATAAGCCACTCGTATCATTTGTTGAAATTGAAAACATTGAGGATGAATAATAATAATAAAATGAAGAAAATAAAAAATATGACCTTTATAGCAATATTATAATGAACCTATAATTATCCCGCTCCTAATGCTGCTTTCGTCTCATTCTCTCTCAGTTTCTTTTACGGAAGGTTTCACTTCTACCGTGTCTAGCCGTTAGACGCCCTCTTTTTTTTTTTTATATTTTGTTCATCTCTTTTTTTTTTGTTTTTGTTTAATTTTTCTTTTTTACATATATCCCTGCCTAGTTTTGCGTGTGGTTTTCAAGCCACAATTGTACATAGTTTGTTTTACAATTTATAAAAAAAAATATGCATCGCAGTGCATTAAAAAAAATTGTGCGACGCAGCGCATAGTTTTATCATTAAGTTTTGTTGGGCGCTCTTTGTAGCGCTATCGGTTCACTTTTAGGGCGTTCAATCTCAGCTGCTGATGTCCGGGGCCTATGGGCTCAGACGGTACCGGTGCCGGTCTTCGCACCAGATTTTGGGGTCGCGTAGCAGTGGCTACAGGTATATTCGCAATACGGCGAATATAGTGGTCCCTCGCAGTCGTTTGGGCAGCCTATCTTCACTTTTGGTAATTCTTTCTCCGGTTGTGGCGTTATTTTTGATTTCGTCTTTGCCACGTTGTGTATCGTAGAGTATGGGATTTTGGTTGTGGTTTTACTTTTCTTTTCGCCCAATTGGCTTTTTATGAATTCTACCTCGGCGTGTAATCTCACCGAGGTATTCCAACTTATTATATTTGGGCTGTTTTATAGCCTCAAAATTTCAGCCTTTCTGGCTTTTAACTTCTTTACCATACCGGATTTTTTTCCCATAACTCTACTTACTTTTGTTTATATGTATTTTGTTTTTCTTCATTCATCCTCATGATGCTGCCCAACGTTGGTGTAGTGGGCGGATTGCCTACCACACGTAAATGATATTCTGCTCAGCACCTCCAAACGTTGTTGCCTTTTATGTTCTAGGTCCGCTGTGCTTCCGGTCACTTTTTATAAGTTAGTGACCACTGTCACAGTCGCCATGTAACATGCTCGATGTAAAATCCTTTGAGATGTGGAATATTTTGGAATAAATTAAGACACAAGCAGGTCTTGTCGTTTTGAGTATGGTTTATTCAATAATTCTTAATTCTATTACAATTGTTCTCTATAGCTAAATAAATGTATAAAAATATTTATGTATAAGTGTATGAATGTATAAATGTATAAATGTATAAATGTATAAATGTATAAATGTATAAATGTATAAAATAAAGATAAATGTATAAATGATAAAATAAATGTATAAATGTATAAATGTATAAATGTATAAATGTATAAATGTATAAATGTATAAATAAATGTATAAATGTATAAATGTATAAATGTATAATATAAATGTATAAATGTATAAATGTATAAATGTATAAATGTATAAATGTATAAATGTATAAATGTATAAAATGTATAAATGTATAAATGTAAAAAAAAAAAAAAAATAAATGTATAAATGTATAAATGTATAAAAAAATGTATAAATGTATAAATGTATAATGTATAAATGTATAAATGTATAAATGTATAAATGTATAAATGTATAAATGTATAAATGTATAAATGTATAAATGTATAAATGTATAAATGTATAAATGTAAAATATAAATGTATAAATGTATAAATGTATAAATGTATAAATGTATAAATGTATAAATGTATAAATGTATAAATGTATAAATGTATAAATGTATAAAATGTATAAATGTATAAATGTATAAATGTATAAATGTATAAATGTATAAATGTATAAATGTATAAATGTATAAATGTATAAATGTATAAATGTATAAATGTATAAATGTATAAATGTATAAATGTATAAATGTATAAATGTATAAATGTATAAATGTATAAATGTATAAAAAAATGTATAAATGTATAAATGTATAAATGTATAAATGTATAAATGTATAAATGTATAAATGTATAAATGTATAAATGTATAAATGTATAAATGTATAAATGTATAAATGTATAAATGTATAAATGTATAAATTATAAATGTATAAATGTATAAATGTATAAATGTATAAATGTATAAATGTATAAATGTATAAAATAAAAAAAAAAATGTATAAATGTATAAATGTATAAATGTATAAATGTATAAATGTATAAATGTATAAATGTATAAATGTATAAATGTATAAATGTATAAATGTATAAATGTATAATGTATAAATGTATAAATGTATAAATGTATAAAATGTATAAATGTATAAAAAAAAAAAATGTATAAATGTATAAATGTAAAATATAAATGTATAAATGTATAAATGTATAAATGTATAAATGTATAAATGTATAAATGTATAAATGTATAAATGTATAAATGTATAAATGTATAAATGTATAAATGTATAAATGTATAAATGTATAAATGTATAAATGTATAAATGTATAAATGTATAATGTATAAATGTATAAATGTATAAAGTAAAATGATAATAAAATGTATAAAAAATGTATAAATGTGTTCACGCCACCGGGTGAACAGCAGTGAGCGGCGAAGAGCAGTGAAGAGTGAGGAGGGTTTTTTGATCCTCGGCATCTACGGTCACACCAGGAGGGGTGACTGGGTTTTTCTAATGGGCATCGCCATTTTTCCGAATCGAGATTTTCACCCGAACACCCGTTCATCTCCTTTAATTGTTAATTTGCGATTTGTTAATCACTTTCAACCCGAACCATCTCCGTGTGTGCCGGGTTACCTGTGAATATTATATAAATAATAAAACCTACGTTTATTTAACCGAAGTTTTTCGTGCGTTTAATTCACCACTCGCTCACCACAAACTGAAGAAATTGTCACCCGCCAACTCCTTGTATTTCATTTGGATCCTTCCGCCCCCCCACGAACATTGGTCCTTCGAGCCGGATGTCCTTCCGCTCCTCCAGCTTGCATCGGCGGAATTCCTGATAAGTACAAAATTTCATTATTCGTTTCATTTGCCCCTACATACTATTAAAAGTGTGAGGTTTTCCCGCTTCTCCATAGCGACCTACACACTTTTACATATTGTATGTACATACCTGACCTGTTCCAAGGGTCCATGGTAGTTCCTAATCCTTAGCGTGTTTGTCCAACGTTCTCGTTTTCCATTACATTTCCATTTCTTTATTTATATTTTTCCCCGCACTTGTCCAAATCCACCTCTTTTACATATGCATTCACATGTACATGTAATTTCCACAGCTGTTTGCCAAGTCCGCGTAAAGGGTTAAAAAAAAAAAAACAAAAAAAATAGTAAAGTGTTTAAAAAATAGGAAAAAAAAATAATAATCCAAGTGTTCACCGCGTTTTCTTATGTGTTGAAATAATTATTTTAATGCCAAACTAATTGCCGCACTCGCGTATCTACGTACATACACACATCGTCATCTGTTGATGTACGCGCATATGTACATATCCATGTACATATGTATAATCCCTTCACACATTTACCACAACACAAAAGGCCAAAAAGTATTGTTTTTTTTTTTAATAACACTTAACGTATGCACCGCGATTTCTTGCGCGTTCGAATTAAGTGCGAAATTAATTCCCCACGCGCGTCTTTGGAAACCGGTGCACTGGCTTACATATGTACATACATACTTACATAGTCATACATTGCACATATGTATGTACATATCCACAACACATAATCCATTTCGGTGTCGCGCATTGATTTAACACCACCCCACCTCCAATTAAATGACAATTACTTACGTTATTTTTTTTGTTGTGAACAACGCGTGTGCACATATATATATACTCACCTGTGTACTTATGCATGTACGTACATACATAGATCAAGCATTTGTCCACATGCATTGATCGTTTGTTTGGTTTGCCTTCGCGCACAACACTCGCGGCGTGTAAAAGCGTTCTTTTGTTATTGGGTTTCTCCCTTTTTGCACAAAAACAAAAAAAATTATTAACATATTTAAACAACATCAAAATATAAACAACGGCCGACAGCTGTTTTCGGAGTAGTGGTGACACGTGAGTCGAGTCGTGATATCGATAGGCGGCTCAAGCGCGCCAAGTTCAAATCACATTATTTCCGATTCCCTTTTTTTCGCCTAATTATATATCCGCCCATATTTATAAATAAATACATATATATTTTTTCCAGCACTATCGGGCCCATATTTATATATCCATGCATATTCAAAAATTATAAATATATTTTTTCCGGTCAGCCTTTTGCGCTCATATATATATCCGCCCATATTTATAAATAAATACATATATATATTTTTTCCAGCACTATCGGGCCCATATTTATATATCCATTCGTATTCAAAAATTATAAATATATTTTTTTCGGCCAGCCGTTTGCGCTCATATATATATCCACCCATATTTATAAATAAATACATATATATTTTTTCCAGCACTATCGGGCCCATATTTATATATCCATTCATACTCAAAAATTATAAATATATTTTTTCCGGCCAGCCTTTTGCGCTCATATATATATCCGCCCATATTTATAAATAAATACATATATATATTTTTTCCAGCACTATCGGGCCCATATTTATACATCCGTCCATATTTATAAATTATATATATAATTTTTTCCGGCCAGTATTGTGCGCACATATATATATCCAGATCCAGATTTATACAAAAACGTATTTTGTTTTATCCTATACATCCTTATTTATATATTTCCTCCGTGTTTTGTTTTATACGTACTCCCAGCGTTACTTACAAATCCATAGAAACTTGTTTTGTAATCATTTAGCTTGTCTACGTGCAAGTTTTGATCCGCACTCGTGCGTTCGTATATTGTTCCACATCTATCCCCATTAAACGGGCTCCGTTTCCGAGCCGCACGCGAGATAATTCCCCCGCAATCCTGCGGTGCACAGTGAGAAAGCTCTTGCGTCCTCATACAGTCCACTTCTCATTTCCTCAAATTTTCCTCATTTCCTCATTTTCTCAAAACCCACAAACTCGGTGTTCGACGGTAAGGTCGTCCCCTGAGTATGTCCACGGAGCCGTCCAAGACTGCGCCGAAGTCTAACGGTCTTTCGTCTCCCTCTTCAACTCCGGAGAAGGTTCGGCCTCCGATAACTCCGGCGACCGTGAAGCGTACGGATATTTCGCGCAAGTTCTCGTCTGTTCGCAGCCGCAGCGAATCCCCAAGATCCCGTCCGTCTTCGTCCAGCCTCCCTCAGGGTCGCAGATTCTCGGTTAAAGACTCGAGTGAACACAAAGGTCGTTCCAAGCTTTCAACCCAGACCCAGATCCCGCACGTTGTTGTGACGCACTGTTCTGACGCTCCCGTCACCCGATCCGTATCACAACAGCGCAGAGAACACTCCAGAATGTCCCTCTCCGATTTCATTCTGGCGTGCGACGCATTGACTCTGTTCGAAGCTCGGGAGAGTGAAGCTCTAACTTCTGAAGTGCCCTTGTTTTCCATTAAAATGCACTTAGAGCAGCTCAAATCGCTGTGGTCAACTGTCGAGATGGAACACTCCCGTTGTCACAAGGCCTTGACAGTCCAAACCGACGAGGAAAGCTTGGCAAACATAAGCCGCATCAAGGCGAAGCACGAATACGCTTATGCGGCGTATGTGCGATGCGGGACGTTGTTTGGAGAACGCATCGAACAGCTCTCGGCACAGATGACGAGTCTTATGCGTCAGCCCACCGCTCCGTCGAGGCCGGCGGGGCATAGAGTTCCTCCGTGTGAGGTGGAGACATTTGATGGCGACAGCCTAGCATGGCCCACATTCCGCGATTTGTTCGCCGCCATTTATATCGCCAACCCGTACTTGTCACAAGTGGAGAAGCTCTATCACCTGAACACCAAGACGCGAGGGGAAGCGAGAACCATCGTAGCTAAGTCCCCCCTGACGAATGAGGGTTTCCAGGCCGCGTGGGAGAACCTCACCGCACGGTACGAAAATAGCCGTCTGCTTGTCATGACTCAAGCCAGACAACTCCTTCAGATTCCCGCGGTGGCACAAGAGTCGGGCAAATCCTTGCGAGAGCTGCAGACTGCGTTTCAAGGGGGTCTGACCGCGCTTGAGCGTTCGGGTGTTAGTACGGAGAATTGGGATGTCTTACTTATCGCCATCTGCACTAGCAAATTGCCGAAGGCCACAATCCTCCTGTGGGAGCAATCAGTGCCAAATAAGACTGTCGTCTCAAATTGGTCCGATTTGAACCAATTTCTTACCGATCGGTATCGTGTCCTGGATGCCACCGAAGAACATAAGTCGGGCCCAAGTGTGCAAGCCATCCCCTTTGGCCCCCGCAAATCCTCTGCAACGATGAAGGTCCAAGCGTTCCCCGCGAAAGCCCAGCTCAAACCGGCTTCTTGTAAGCTGTGCCATCGGGAGAATCACCCTATACGGCTCTGCCCTAGTTTTCTTGATATGCCTGTTCACAGGCGGCTGGAAACCATTAGACAGCAGGGACTTTGTCTGAACTGTTTTGCCCGCGGTCATCAAGTGAAGGGCTGCTCCAGTGCGCATAATTGCCATACCTGCAAGGAACGTCATCATACGCTGTTGCATCCTAGTGATGTGTCCGTGTCCTCGCCGTCCGCTGCGCAAGTCCCACCATCCAGCGCCACAGAGGGTCCGTCCACGAGCAACCAGCTCACAAATGCTCAAAGTTATTTTGCATCTACCCCAGGCAGAGGCCTGTTAGGCACTGCGATTGTCACTCTGCACCATCGTGGTGTGGATCACCATATTCGGGCGTTGATCGACTCTGGGGCCGATTCAACTTTTCTCTCCGAGCGTGTCTTCAGCATGGTCCAGCCCCCCTTCTACCCAGTAGACGCTGCGGTTACTGGCATGGGCCAGAGTGATGGAGGCTGCGCCGACAAGGTGTGTCTGCTAATGCTGTCTCCCCCGTGTGACAGACTGAACAAGATCGAGGTCTCCGCCCTGGTCGTATCCAAATTGTCAGGGGCCATTCCAACAGCTCCATTCCTTAATACGGTTCCGACGCAGTGCCTCGATCGCCCCCTGGCTGACCCGTACTACAACAAGCCCGCGCCTATTGACATGATTATCGGTGTTGACCTGTTTCCCCACATCCTCGGAGAACGGATCAAAAAGGATATTGGTGAGTTCGTCGGGCTAGAAACCATCTTTGGATGGGTTCTGTGTGGAGCTATCATGCCTGACCCTCCGGTGTCTCGATCAGTTTTCGCGGCACAGACGCGAGTTAGGCCAGAAGCAAAACTTGATGTACTCCTAACCAAGTTTTGGGAGGTGGAAGACCTTCCCGCAAAACCGGAAAAGGAGGATGACGTATTCTGCGAGCGGAACTTCCAGGAGACCACCCAAAGAGGAAAGGACGGTCGATATGTTGTGTCCCTACCCTTCAAAGGTCCGAATAGCGTTGACTTGGGCCACTCAAGACCGATCGCGCTGGCTCAATTCCTGCGGAATGAAGCACGCCTTCTCAAGGATCCCGTCCTAAAAACGCAGTACGATGCGATTATTCAAGAGTACGAGGAATTGGGTCACATGATTCGGGTGACGCCGCCTCAAGGTGGGAAAAACTTCTATCTCCCCCATCACGCGGTGTTTAAGCCCGATAGCACCACCACTAAGGTACGCGTGGTATTTAACGCGTCGAGCCCCTCCACACAAGGCGTCAGCCTCAACGATGTCTTGCACACCGGCCCCACTCTTCAGGCCGACCTCACGCTTCAGGTACTGAAATGGCGGTTCTTTCAATTCGTTTTCAACGCCGACATAACGCAGATGTATCGACAAATCCGAGTCGACCCCAGGCATACCCCCTTTCAGCGAATCCTCTACCGAAACCGCTGCGGCAATATTCAGGATTATGAGTTACAAACTGTCACGTTTGGGGTTAACTGCGCGCCATTCTTGGCGATCCGAGTCCTTTTACAACTGGCACAAGACGTGCAAGCGATGTATCCTCAGGCGAGCGAAATCCTTCGGAACTACATGTATGTTGATGATGTCCTTGCCGGCGCTCACACTGAAGCCGACGCCCGTCTCGCCATACGAGAGCTTCAAGCGACCCTCCAATCTGCGGGCTTCCCGCTTCGGAAGTGGACTTCCAATAAGAAGGAAGTACTTCAAGCCATTCCGAGAGAGCACCTGCTGCGAGAGGACTTTCTCGAGCTGGAAGACGCGAGCACTGCAAAAACCCTGGGCATCCGCTGGCAAGCTGCCGAAGACGTCTTTTCTTCACCGTAGCGGACCCCCCCTTGAAGGAGTCGATCACCAAGAGGCAGGTTCTGTCCCATATCGCTAAACTCTTTGACCCCGCTGGTTGGCTAGCCCCATTTGTCATCCGAGCGAAGATATTCATGCAACAAATCTGGCTTACCGAACTGGGCTGGGACGATGTTCTGCCGCCTCTCCTGCTGCAGCAATGGCACGAATTCCTGCAGGATTACCCAGGCCTCAGTCGACTCCGCATTCCCCGTTGGCTAAACACCAGCGATAAGCTCTCGTGGGAGCTTCATGGCTTCTGTGACGCGTCACAGAAAGCGTATGGAGCAGCCCTATATGTGCGGGTTCGGTGCGGCGATCAAGTAGACGTCCATTTATTAACGGCTAAAACCCGTGTAGCTCCAGTCAAAACAGTCTCGCTGCCTCGGCTGGAGTTGTGCGGAGCGGTTTTGCTAGCCGATCTCTGGGCGTCGATCGTTCCTGAACTCCCAATCCCACCTGCAACCTCCCAGTTTTGGACCGACTCTACCATCGTGTTGGCTTGGCTCAATAAACCCCCGTGCAGTTGGTCCACCTTCGTGGCCAATCGGGTATCCAGCATCTCCAAAAGCACCAGTGGCCAAAGCTGGTCACATGTGCGCTCCGAGGACAACCCCGCTGATCTGGCGAGCCGTGGGGTCTCCGCGGCCGAGTTATCGGCCATCAGACTCTGGTGGCATGGGCCGGACTGGCTCCAGCGAGCCCCCGAGTATTGGCCAACTCCCCATAACGAACTCCCAGACACCCAGCTGGAGCAACGAGTCCAGTGCCACACCACCGCGACCACCCTACTCGAGGACGTCAGCGAACGTTTCTCGGATTATGGTAGGGCATTACGAGTCATCGCGTACATCCTACGCTTCGCCACCAAAAGGATTTCGACGCCTTCCACGGTTCACCTCACCAAGGACGAACTTCTCTCCGCCGAGCGCGCCTTGATTCGGACCTCTCAGCGTCGGGAATACCTCGCGGAGATACGGGCCCTGGGGGAAGGGCGACCCCTGCCATCATCCAGCACGCTACTCAATCTGAATCCATTTCTCGATCAGCATGGGTTACTCCGCGCCTGCGGACGACTCCGGGCCGCCGAGTCCCTCCGATATGATGAACGTCACCCTATTCTCCTCCCCTATAGTACTCATTTCACTCGCCTGCTTGTCGAATTCGCCCACCGCATCACGTTGCATGGCGGCAATCAACTGATGGTGCGGTATCTGCGCACCAAATTCTGGATCCCACGGATCAAGAACATGGTGAAGTCCCACCTCAAGGGGTGCAAGGTCTGCATCGTTCATCGTCGACGACTACAGACCCAGATGATGGGTGATCTCCCTCGAGAACGGATCACGTACTCCAGGCCCTTCACCCACACGGGCATTGATTTCGCAGGGCCGTTCGAGATCAAAAATTACACCGGGCGTGCGTGTCTCATAACTAAGGGCTATGTCTGCGTCTTCGTGTGTTTCAGCACGAAGGCAATCCATCTCGAGGCTACCTCCGACCTCACCACTGAAAGATTTCTTGCAGCCTTCTCTCGGTTTGTCGCACGGAGACAATGCCCCAGCGCATTTACTCCGACAATGGCAAAACCTTCGTAGGGGCCTCAAAGGCGCTCGAACAAGATTTCCTGAACGCCACCAAGCTTGATATAATGAAGGCATTTCCCCAGCACATTTTATCCTGGCAGTTCATTCCGCCAAGCGCGCCCCATATGGGAGGACTGTGGGAAGCAGGGGTCAAAAGTTTTAAGACCCTGTTTTACAAGTCTTCGTCCACTGTCAAATACACCTTCGAGGAACTTTCCACTCTCCTGTGCAGGATCGAAGCGTGTCTAAACTCCAGGCCAATCTCTCCCATGAGCGAGGATCCAGAGGACCTGCTGGCCCTAAGCCCGGGACATTTCCTGATTGGAGGACCGCTCTTATCCATTGCGGAACCGGAAATTCTGGTCGAGCCTATGTCACTGATCAACCGATGGCAGCGACTGAAGGCAATCCAGCAGGCTTTCTGCCGCCGCTGGAAGAGTGAGTACCTCAAGGAGCTTCACAAGCGGAACAAGTGGAAGTCACCGACTCGCAGCATCCAGACCGGCGACCTCGTGATCGTGTCCGAAGATCATCTCCCCTCCAACGAGTGGCGCTTAGGGCGAATTGAGCGCACTCTGCCCGGGGCTGACGGTCTCGTCCGAGTGGCTGATGTCACCACCGCGCGTGGGTCTATCCGAAGACCCGTAGCGAAGCTTATTCTGTTGCAAGACAGCAGGAGTCCTGAGCCTAAAACCGTATCGTGACTCCCAATCCCTCTATGTTCCCTCCGAATGTCCTCGTCTCCGTGCATGTTGTTCGTTCCCGCGCATAGACTAATCCACTCCCCCCTACGTAATTTCTTTCGTTACAGTTCGTTCAGCTCCCCCCTTCATAGCGACATGGCCCCCACACGTCTGCCGCACCACCGCAGCAAACGAGCTGCTCCGCAGGGCACGAACGTGTACCGATGCCGGGTCTGTCGGGGGGTTCATGCACTCCGGCAGTGTCAGCGCTTCCTGAACCTCCGAGGGGAAAAGCGGCTCCGGGCGGTGCTGATCAACAAGTATTGTCCCAATTGCTTGGCACACGAGCATTCATCCGACGCGTGCCGGACTCGCCATGGTTGCCGACGATGCGGGCAAAGGCACCACACCCTGCTCCACATGGCCGACCAAACGCCGAGACCACGTGCCTCCGCCCGGCGGCGCAGCCAATCACCCCCCTCCGGCGTGCTGCACCCCCGCTACAACCCTGTTCCCGATCATCGTCCGACCGCTCCGCTTCCCCAGAAGGCGCACCCGAAATCTCTTTATCCTCCCTGCTCCACGCCAGGACGACGACTGTCCTGCCAACCGCAGTTCTCCGGTTGGGCAACGGCTCGAAATCCTTCGAGACCCGCGTCCTTCTCGATGCGTGTGCGGCTGAGAGCCGCATCAATCGCTCCTTTGCCCGGTCCCTGGGGTTAGCTGTGACCAAGGTCGGGGTCGACCAAGCCTGTACGGCCGTCCTCGAGTCGAGGTCCGACGAGACGTTCCGACGGAACGTTATATTCCGGGTCGAAGAGGACTTGCTCATCCGCACTCCCATCCGGGAAGTGGCGGCGCCGGTTCGGAGAAATTCGCCACCCTGATCCTGGCCGACCCCTATTTCTATCGGCCGGCGTCGGTGTCCGTGGTACTCGGGGCAGACCTCTATCCGGAGGTCATCCAACCAGGCTGTGTGCCCGGTCATAGCGGTACTCCCGCAGCCCAGAGCACCGTGTTCGGATGGGTCGTCTCCGGCTCCTGTGGGATCTAGGCGCTCCAGAACGTTGCCGTCCCCCGTCCGTTATATGTCCAGGGTGGCAATTGCAACATGTTGCAAGGGGGCGGTATGTTCACGCCACCGGGTGAACAGCAGTGAGCGGCGAAGAGCAGTGAAGAGTGAGGAGGGTTTTTGATCCTCGGCATCTACGGTCACACCAGGAGGGGTGACTGGGTTTTTCTAATGGGCATCGCCATTTTTCCGAATCGAGATTTTCACCCGAACACCCGTTCATCTCCTTTAATTGTTAATTTGCGATTTGTTAATCACTTTCAACCCGAACCATCTCCGTGTGTGCCGGGTTACCTGTGAATATTATATAAATAATAAAACCTACGTTTATTTAACCGAAGTTTTTCGTGCGTTTAATTCACCACTCGCTCACCACAAACTGAAGAAATTGTCACCCGCCAACTCCTTGTATTTCATTTGGATCCTTCCGCCCCCCCACGAACAAAATGTATAAATGTATAAATGTATAAATGTATAAATGTATAAATGTATAAATGTATAAATGTATAAATGTATAAATGTATAAATGTATAAATGTATAAATGTATAAATGTATAAATGTATAAATGTATAAATGTATAAATGTATAAATGTATAAATGTATAAATGTATAAATGTATAAATGTATAAATGTATAAATGTATAAATGTATAAATGTATAAATGTATAAATGTATAAATGTATAAATGTATAAATGTATAATGTTTACATAAGACTATGTTGTATATATGTCGCCGCAGCGAGAGAGTGAGAATGTATCATATTGCATATTGAGCCTGAGTGGCCGCGTGTGTTATATTTGCCGACGCAGCAATTGTCCAGCACCATGCACTAATGGGTGGTAATGTTGCTTAAGAGGCAAATGTACTTGAATGTTGCGCACATAAATATTGTTACTAATTGATGCAATATATTTGTATACATTGTAATGTTGTTATTCTAGAACATGCTACACTCTGTATTTGACACGGGCGAGCCCCCAAATGTAAGGTTTGGATTAATTTAATGTTTATTATAATGGTTATTTAATAGGTTCATGTAAATACAGAGTAAATATATATGATGCATGTACTAGTTCTAAATCGACTTTTTACACAACTTTTGAGACAACTTCGTACTTCGGTTGACGACCAACGAGAGAGACTACCAACTGAGAGCGGATTACCCAACGAACACTTGCTTCCGAGTCAGACTACCCAACAAACAGTGTAGAACGGTGTGTTGCCAGCTTTCTAGTATCCCTATGTCTTACATAAATGTGTAAGTAAATTGTGCATTCTCGGTTCTTTGATCTTCTACATAGTCCTTTTTATTTTTTGTGGTTCAGTTCTCTATTCAATTCGCAAAGAAAGGTTTATAAATCTGAAGCAAGGTTGACGAGAGGTTGAAAATAATTAATTACATTTTCATATCCGTTTTGATTTGATTTTTCATTCATGCCACTTCTCTTATCCACTTGTTTTTTTTAAGAATTCTGATTTCATATTCTTTTTTCAAATTTTTTCAAATAAACAATAGTACCTAAGTATATATAATTAAATATCCAATTTTCCCAATAAGGAAAAAAAAGATATGTTTTGTGAAAACTTAGAACTGGTTACAAAAATGTCTTATGGTTATATTTATAAGCTAAATTTGGGAGCCCTTTGGTGGCGTGATTGATATTTTGATGATTTGATTGGTCCGATTTTAATTGCTGAGTTAGCGTTCTCACGCTTTTGGTTGTTAGGGGACAATTATTATTTCAAGTGTTTAATTGTTTATGTTAATTTTATGGATTAGCGTTCATACGCTTTGGTTTTGAGGGGGACAATTGTTTATAAAAACGGATGTTTACTTTAACGTTATGAATTTTAGGGGGCGAAATATTTATATGTTATTGGGTATTGGAGTTGGATATATGACTCCCCCATCCTAAAGAAAATAGCCTGTTCTCAGGCGGATACATTGGGATATAGCGAGGGGTTTTTCTCAGCTGTAAATATTGGAGTATCAATTTTGTTTATAATTTGGGACTCAATTTTTTCAACAATTGGGGTTTCGATTATGTCTGTGGGACCCCGATTGTTATTTGATCGAAAATGCTTAATTATTAATTTTTGTCGCCAGTGGCGTAGAAAATTTTTTGGGGGGGTTAACATGTTTTAGGATCAAAGATATTGAACAAAATTCTAAATATGAGAAATCACTTAGATAATGTGTAATGTATAGGGTGTTTTATATTGAAATGCTGTATAGAATATAAAAATTTAATTTTATATATATGATATATATGAGCATCTCAAGATAAAATTTGACGTACGATTTTCCATTGTAGTTTATACTACAATATACTACTAACGTTTTTAATAAGTAATTAAACAATATTTACATGTAAATAATTGTTTGTGGAAAAAACAGTTGAAATCATATTGTATTGAATAAGTATTGATCAATTTATTGATAATTCTGGAGCATAAAAAACTGTTGAAAAACATAAATATACGAAATCACAAATCGATTTTCCTCTTTTTTTGAGCGAATCTGTCGATAACTTCTTCCACCGTGATATCAATATCTCTGTTAATACTCATTAGAGCAAGTCCGTTCAGCCTATCTTCTCCAGTTGAATTTCTTATCCAATTTTTTAAACGCCTCAAAGTTGAAAAGCTCCGTTCGCTGCTAGCAATGGTCACAGCTAACGTTGCTCCTATCTTCAAAAATTTTGAAACGTTGGGAAAAAGTCCTTCGTTGCAAAGATTTAATGCGTCGATGAATGTCTTCGGATGAGTTTCTGCCCCAATCCAACGTTGTCTCCACAATAGGACTTCATTTATTACTATGGAAACAGTTGCCTCAGTAGCTGTTGGCCATTGATCCATTATTACTTCGACAGTTTCAGAAACAATACCATTTTCAACTCCTTTTTTAAGCAATTTTTCAGGGAGGATATTTTCAATAATTGACAATGTCTTTTTGTGTTTGACGAATCTGTCAGATAAGGAAGATATGAAGTGATCGAGGAATGGTATGAATATTGATTGGCGATAATATTCTTCTGCCGAGCTGTTCTGGTAATTTTGTCGATGTTTTTGACATTGAACAATCCTGGGAACTTCAATTTTTTCTCCTATTGATTCAGCTAATTTTTCAGCATCAGCGAATACTTTTTTGAACTTTGATGCAACGTTTTCCCTCATTTCTTTCAACAAAACAGCCAAATCATCAGCCGCCGAAACAGCTGCAGAGAGATCAACTCTTTTCCCTTGGAGGTAAGAAGTTAAAGGTTGTGTAAGAGAAAAAATTTCGTGGATTATTGTCATTGACACAATGAATGCTCCACTTTTCAATGTATTGTAGCAGGAGAGACGGTCACACTTGCTCTCTTGCTACTCTTCGATCCCGGTATTTTAATGGACTCTCCGAGAGAGGAAAGTTTAGCGGGTCTGACGTGTGGGTCAGTCGTTGCTGAGCGTTGAGGAGTGTAAGTTAAATATCGAGGAAACATTAATTATATCTAATAAATAATAACCATAATAAATAATAATAAAAACCATTAATTAATAAACTATTATTAATCTAAAGAAACTAAAACCCGAATCTCCTAAATATTCTGGCATTGGTTAATTTATCTACCGCCCACAATATCAGAAGTGGTGAACTTTAACGCAATGGACATCAACATTGAGGCTCACAATTTGCCAACTTTAAAGAAGTGGTTGGAGCTATTGGACTTGCCTACAACAGGGTCAAAGGCCGAGCTTGTGGCGCGCTTAAACGATGTTCCAGTGGATCGACGAGGAGCTTGTTCCATATCTATTGGAACTGAGACTGTCTGGAAAGTACAGAAGACGAAAGTAACCGTCAACTGTCAGAGACCACAAATGAGAAAGAGGGAGACAACAACACTGATGTCTTGCTAAAAAAATTGTGCGATTTACTGCGTCCACAATTGTTCGACATAGTGGCGCCTCAACGCCAGACAGAAAACGAAACGCACGATTCAGTGCCGACGAGCAACGACAGCGGCAGCGAAAACGAGATGGCAGCAGAACCGATTGGCGCGCAAAACCAGCGTCATGAACCAGTGTTGGTAAATCAACGCTCGGAGGAGGTGTTGGAAAGCGGTTTTTCGTCGGCTGCAAAATTCCAATTAGCAAAAGAAGCGTTGTTGGAATTTAGTGGGAACTCGTGTGGAAAGAAATGGGTCACGCAGCTGACAAACATAAGCGGTGTATATGGAATCAAAGGTGTACAAATGCACATGCTTCTAGTCTCCAAGCTTAAAGGACGGGCTCATGAGTGGTTACATGCCAATAGTACGCGCATTTTGGAACCCGTGGGCAACATCTGTGAGCAGCTCGTCGAGTCGTTCGGGAAAACTGTGTCTCAAGCAGATGGCAGGCGCTTATTCGAGTCTCGAATTTGGAGCGCCAATGAGAGTTTCGTCAGTTACATCGATGAGAAGGCCAGGCTGTCAGATGCTATCTGCATCAGCGAAGAGGAGCGAGTAGACAAAGCCATTGAACGGATTCCTGTGGAGGGACTCCGCATTCAAGCGCAGATTCAAGGATTCAAATGCATTGCAGAATTACGCCGTGCATTTTCAGGCATTCAGCTACCGGTACAGCGAGCAGCAAGAGAAACTACAAAGGTGGCCGCTACGGGCAGACGTTCCAAAGAAGGTTTCCGTTGCTACAACTGCAACTCGAAGGGCCACATGAGCAAGGACTGTAAGAAACCCGACAGAGTGCCAGGGTCCTGTTTCGGATGCGGTGCCTTGGATCATTGGGTGGCTAAGTGTCCACTTAATAAGGAGAAGCTGGCTAAAGGATGCGACGACGTAAGATTTGTTAAGATATATTTTAAAACACCAACTAATCCTTACTTGATTACAGCATGCTTCATAGACTCAGGCAGTGATGTTTCACTTATTAAAATCTCATGTTTACCAGAAAAGATACATTTAATTTCACTTAATCATAAATATTATGGATTAAATAAGAGTCCACTTTTGTCATATGGAAAAGTCAAATGTTTTGTTTTCAAAAATTCAATAAAAGTATTCTTTCATTTAATAGTAGTCGATAATGAGTCTATGAGCCATGAAGTAATTTTGGGAAGAGATTTTATGAAAGCTTGTAATATTAAGTTAGACTTAAATGCCTTGAAAATGGTTACGAAAAATTTTTTCGTTAATTGCAAAACCACTCTATGACCTATTGAAGAAAGATAGTGTGTTTAAATTTGGAAAGGAAGAGCTAGATTGTTTTTCGTTGCTCAAAGATAAATTAGTAGAATCGCCGGTGTTGGCAATATATAACCACAAGGACGAAGTAGAGCTGCATTGTGATGCGAGCGCGTTAGGCTTTGGGGCAATGTTAATGCAAAGGAAAGAAGACAAAAAACTGCACCCTGTTTTTTATTACTCAAAACGGACGTCTGATGTAGAATCAAAGTACCACAGTTTCGAATTAGAGACCTTGGCAATAGTATATGCAGTCCGCAGGTTCAGAGTGTATTTGCAGGGAAGATATTTTAAAGTACTTACAGATTGTAATTCACTGACTCTCACTCTCAATCGAATTGAATTAAACCCAAGAATTGCGAGATGGGCTCTTGAGCTACAGAATTATGATTATGAAGTAGTGCACAGGGCAGGTAAACAGATGCAACATGTATATGCGCTTAGTAGATGTACGAACATACTTGTTGTAGATACAAATAGTTTTGAAGACAATCTTGTTATATGCCAGAACAGGGACGAGAAGTTGCAGACAATAAAAAGAAAGTTGGAATTTTCTGAGGGTAAATTATTTGAAATGAGAAACGGAATAATTTACAGGAAAACCAATGACGGGAGGTTGTTGTTTTGTGTACCGAGTGAAATGGAAGAGTCAATCCTTTTCAAGTATCATAACGAACTAGGTCATATCGGCAGAGATAAAGTAATGGATGCCATTTCGAAAGCGTATTGGTTTCCTAACATTAAGGAGAAAGTTGTGAAACACATTAGCAATTGCTTAAAGTGTGTTGCGTATTCTCCAAAGTCTGGAAAAGAGGAAGGAATGTTGCACAGTATTCCTAAAGGGAATCGGCCCTTTGAGCTAATTCACATTGATCATTGTGGTCCTATAGCATCAGGCAGAAGCAAAAAGCACTTGTTTGTTATTATTGATGGTTTTACGAAATTCGTCAGACTATATCCAACAAAGACGACGAATACTAAAGAAGCGGTGCTAGCTCTTAAAGACTATTTTAGGGCCTACAGTCGACCCTTTGCCATAGTATCGGATAGAGGAAGCAGTTTCACCTCATCAGAGTTCGAGATGTTTGTAACTCAGAATAACGTTAAGCACATTAAGATTGCCACAGGTTCCCCTCAAGCTAATGGCCAAATTGAGAGGGTAAATCGTACACTGGGACCTATGCTTGCTAAATTATCGGAACCAGAGAAGGGTATATATTGGGATTTGATAGTTGAGAATGTTGAACATTGTTTAAATAACACACTTCATAGGAGCATTAAGCAGTTGCCGAGCAAAATGCTCTTTGGAGTAGAGCAAAAAGGCAAAGTCGCAGATGAGTTAAGAGAAGGACTAGAGCAGTTAGGAATAGTGAATGATCAAAAAAATTTGGATACAATCAGAAAGGATGGGGAAATACATCAGAAGCAAAGCCAGAAGTACAATGAACAGCAGTGTAATAGCAAAAGGGTAGCACCCACAGGATACAAGGCAGGGGGATTATATTATGGTGAAGAATTTCGATTCAACTATAGGAGCGTCGAAAAAGCTCATTCCAAAACACAAAGGGCCTTATGTGATAGACAAGATCTCAAAAATGACCGATTTTTAATTAAGGATGTGGAAGGTTTTCAGCTCAGTCGTAACCCTTATCAAGGTGTTTGGAGTAGCCACAATATAAAACATTGGATAGGTAAAAGAAAAAGTGACTAAAAGTTATGAATTAAGCAAATGAAAATAATGAAAACTGTAATAAACTTTTATGTAATGTACCTTAACTAATTTGTAGTTATAAGATTTCAACTTATTGTAACGTTAATTATGTAAGGATCAGGAGATCTTACGGTCAGGACGGCCGAGTTGTAGCAGGAGAGACGGTCACTCTTGCTCTCTTGCTACTCTTCGATCCCGGTATTTTAATGGACTCTCCGAGAGAGAGGAAAGTTTAGCGGGTCTGACGTGTGGGTCAGTCGTTGCTGAGCGTTGAGGAGTGTAAGACAAATATCGAGGAAACATTAATTATATCTAATAAATAATAACCATAATAAATAATAATAAAAACCATTAAGAAATAAATAAACTATTATTAATCTAAAGCAACTAAAACCCGAATCTCCTAAATATTCTGGCATTGGTTAATTTATCTACCGCCCACAGTATGTAGATAGCTAAAAGCATTCTTGGAACTTTCAGCGTTTCCACATACATTAATTTTTTCCAAACTCGAACAAATTGGAACAAACATTTCTTTGAAGCAGATTACAGCATCAAGTCTTTCAGTCCATCTTGTTTCACACAATTTCTTCAATCGTTCTTTTTTTGTTGAACAATCCAAAGTCTGAACAGCATCCTTGAGAATAGCTACGCGTTTTGCAGAAGGTCTGAAGAAATTTTGAATATAAAAGATAACTTTTCGTATCATATAAACAAAAATGAAAGTGTTTAAATGATACTATGTACTAATCGAGCATTCTAGCAATTGAGTTGGTTTAATGGCTGAATCAATTTTACACTCTCTTGAAGATAGTCAATAAGACCGCATGTGCACTTAATTTGAAAATAAATAAAATCCGGAAATATAAAGACAATCCCAAGGGATTAATTACTTTAAAAACTAGAGAGTTTACAAATCAGGTGTGGAGTTTGCCCTAAAGAACGTATTTTCATGAAATACACCGAGATTATTAAATAAGACAAAACAGCATTGTTTGAGTTGCTAGCGGCCAAGGAAGTACCTTGCGACAAAGAAGCGTCAATTTACCAATTGCGAGCATTGGTAAAAGCAGTCATGGCACAGAATCAGTCTGGAGAGAGTGATGTACCCGAAGAGCAGGCAGTCAGCCCAGCAGTGTCTGCAAATGTGCTCGCCGGACAACTTGTGGATGTTGGTCCGGAGCCTCTTATTGAGCAGCGCGGCGTGGGAAACATTGAGCAGCCAAGTACGGATCAAGTGGGTGCTAACCAGTTGCCGACGATGTCTCGTGAGACCCCTGTAGGGCCAGACACGAACGTGCATGTTTGTGAAGGCGCACAAGCGAGCGAAACCGACGAATTGGCTTCGATTCTTAGTAGCATCGAATTGTATACAGCACGTAAAAATCTGGCGGAGCTAAAAACACGTGTTATGGAGCTGGAGGAGAACTTAAGCGGACCGGAATATAATTGCCGCATGAACTTGAAAGATGTCGAAACTACTGTACCTAAATTCTCTGGTGATGGTGATCTGTCCATTCACGTATGGATTCGTGAGCTGGAGAAAGCAGCAACAGTGTATGTACTGAGTGATGCCCAATGTTGGTCGTTGGGCAACCGACTGCTGGAGGGATCTGCTAAAGCATACATGACATATGAAAAGACTACAACCTGGAGCGAGCTGAAGGATGCCCTTGTGAAGGTATTTGGCCTACAAATGACAAACTACGAGATTGCTAACCAGATGAGGAAGCGCTCAATTGGCAAAGGAGAGTCACTCTTGCAGTATTTCATCATTATGCGAAATATTGCTCAGCAGGGCAATTTTGAAGACACCGATGTGGTCAAATACATTGTTGACGGACTACAAGATCGAACCGGATTGTCAGCTCCTTTGTATTATTGTACTTCTCTGAACGAATTGCGAGAGAAGATGATGCGTTTTCAAACAGTTCAGCCACCAGCCAAAAACTACGTTCCTCAGGCTCGTCAGACTTCAGACCGTGCGCAGGCCATTACGCCTGCTGCAAAGGATAAGAGATGTTTCAATTGCCGCCAGATTGGTCACTTAATGTTTGACTGTCCACACCCGGAGAGACCAAAAGGAAGTTGTTATCGGTGCTTCAAAGTGGGCCATCAGTACCGGAATTGTCCAATGCGAACCCAGATCGCCGCCATGAGCTCTAGTGAAGACCCGGACACCATTGATGATAAGTCATTTATTCAATTAGTAAGTTTAAGAATATCTTGTAAAGGGGGATGCACTGATGTTAATAATATTTTTGCCCTATTAGATTCCGGAAGCCCAGTAAGTTTTGCCAGTAGAGCGTTGATGCCGCATTTAGATTGCGTTAAATATATGATGAGAATATGTCTGACAGATACAACACCATTTCATAGTAGTCCTAGAAGGTTATCATATTATGAAAGAGGAATCGTTTCTAAAACGGTTAGTGAGTTGTTAGCCAATAATGTAATCCGACCAAGCAACTCCCCCTATGCGTCCGCCATCGTCCTAGTGCGAAAAAAGGATGGCAATATACAAATGTGCGTTGATTATCGAGGTTTAAATAAGAAGACTGTGAGGGATAATTTCCATTGCCTTTGATAGAAGATTGCCTAGAATACCTGGAGAGCAAGACCGTTTTCTCCGTCATAGATTTGAAAAGTGGCTTTTACCATGTAGGCATGGAAGAGGATTCAATTAAATACACAGCATTCGTTACACCCGATGGGCAGTTCGAATATCTGAGAATGCCTTTTGGTCTAAAGAACGGACCAGCTGTATTTCAGAGATTTATATCGAACATACTTAGTGATATGATTAGAGATCGAGAACTTGTAGTATATATGGACGACATTATTCTTGCCACCCGCACCGTAGATCAGCATCTTAAGTTGTTGGCAAAACTGTTAGATCGTTTTATTCAGTACAATTTAGAGCTCAATTTGAAGAAAAGCATTTTCCTACAGAAGAGCATAGATTATTTAGGATATGAAGTCAGTGAAAAGGGAATTTTACCAAATAATACACATTTAAAAGCTATTCAAGAATACCCAGAACCACTTAACAGCACAGCGTTACACTCGTGCTTAGGCTTATTCTCTTATTTTCGCAAATTTGTTCCGAATTTCTCCCGCATAGCTAAACCGTTAACTGAGTTGCTTAAACAAGGTGGTCCATTTCCGATGAACAAAACCGCTAAAAATGTATTTCTTACATTAAGATCCGCCTTATCCAGTCCGCCCGTATTAGCTATCTTTAACCCTAACTACGAAACTGAGTTGCATACTGACGCCAGTTCAAATGGCTTTGGTGCCTCTTTGATGCAAAGACAGACTGATGGTAAAATGCATCCAGTCTCTTATTATTCCCGTAAGGCGACAGCCGCCGAGTCCCGTTATCACAGTTTTGAGCTTGAAACTTTGGCCATAATATATGCCGTGCGCCGATTTCGCGTTTATTTAGAACACAGACCATTTTGATCGTTACCGATTGTAATTCATTGGTCCAAACCTTGAGTAAAAAATCAATAAATCCCCGCATTGCGCGGTGGTCGTTGGAATTGGAAAACTTTGATTATACCATTGCTCACAGACCCGGTTCAAACATGGGCCATGTAGACGCATTAAGTCGGCAAACCGAGTTGTTAGAGCATATTGTAGAAGGTGATTTTGATCCTTGCGATTTATTAGTGAAGAGAGACCAGAATGCCCCAATTGAACCTTGTGAACCGCATATTACTTTTGAGGAAAGTTGCGTTAAACTGTGTGAGTCTGGTAGAGATTTGACCAAACTGTGTGCCATTCAAGATGATAACTCATGTGAGTTAGTTAAATCGCCTGAGTTTGAAAGCGATTTTATAGAACCGTGTGTCCCCTCAGAGAAAAATGAGGTTAGTAGAGATTCGATTAGACCGTATGCCGTTTTAAAACAGAGTTGTTCAGAATCGTGTGAGATAAAACCGTGTGAGATAAAGCCTTGTGAGATAAAACCGTTTGAGACAAAACCGTGTGAGACAGACCCGTGTGAGATAAAACCGTGTGAGATAAAACCGTTTGACACAAAACCGTGTGAGATAGACCTGTGTGAGAAAAACCCGTGTAAGATAGACCCGTTTGAGAAAAACCCGTGTAAGATAGACTCGTGTGAGATAAACCAGTGTAAAATAGAACCATGTGCTCCTTTAGGGAAGAATTATTTAGGACCGTTTGGGACAAACCCGTGTGTTCATTTAGCGAAGAGTTGTTTCAGACCGTGTGAGCTATGTTTAGAAAGAAGTCGGTTAAAACTGGTTAAAAATAAACCTTGCGTTTCTTTAAATGAAAGTTCTGTTGATCCGAGATTGAGTAACCAAATTGAAAGAAGTGACCAGCTCGATCGAAATGAGTCGGCAAACGTGGTTGGTGTAGTGGGTGCGTCTCCGCAAGATGTTGATTTATTATTGCAGTCAGAACAAATAAGAGATCCGGATATCCGTAAACTAAGAGAAAATTTAGAAAAATGCAATGATGTTGGATTTGAGTTAATAGATGGTATAGTGTACAAAAGAAATGCTAAGGAAAGACTGTGTTTGTATGCACCGGCTCGCATGCAAGGGGAATTAATAAGAAGGTGTCACGAGAAACTAGGTCACTTAGGCGTTGAGAAATGTGTAAACAATTTGAAAGAAAAGTACTGGTTCCCATTGATGAATCCAAAGGTTGAGTCGTTTATAAAAGATTGTGTGCCGTGTATTCTACATAGTGTTCCAAGAACTATACATAATAGAACCTTGCATAGTATTCCGAAAAGTCCGATTCCATTTGATACTATCCATGTTGACCACTTAGGTCCCTTACCGAGTGTTACATCAAAAAGAAAGCACCTTTTGGTAGTGATTGACGCATTTACAAAGTTTGTCAAATTGTATCCCGTAAATTCCACTAGTACCAAAGAAGTAACCGCCGCGTTAGAAAAATATTTTGATTATTATAGCCGACCAAGAAGAGTTATATCCGACAGAGGTACGTGTTTTACGTCGTTTGAGTTTGCTGAGTTTGTAGAAAATCGAAATATTGACCACATTAAAGTAGCGACTGCTACCCCTCAAGCCAATGGGCAGGTCGAACGTGTGAACCGTGTGTTGACCCCAATGTTGGGAAAGCTGTCAGAACCTTTAGCCCAAGCCGATTGGTATAAATTAGTTAATCGTGTCGAGTTCTCTATTAATAACTCAGTGCAGTGTAGTACCGGTAAAACTCCGTCAATGTTGTTGTTTGGTTGCGATCAGCGAGGCCCCTTAGTAGACGAATTAACCGAGTATCTTGACGAGAAATTTAGTTCAGAAAACCACTGTAACCTTGAGGCCACTAGGCAAGAGGCAAGTGCGAAAATTCAATTATCGCAGGAGCGCAATGAAAAGCGGTACGCCTTAAGGCATAGGGCACCATTATCCTATAGAGTCAATGATTTTGTTGCCATTCGCAATGTAGATGTCACTCCCGGGTCGCGCAAAAAGTTCGCTCCTAAATACCGTGGTCCTTATAAGATAAATCGAGTTCTTCCAAATGACCGTTACGAAGTCACTGATATTGACGATTGTCAACTTACTCAATTGCCCTACAAAGGTATCTTAGAATCAGCCCGACTCAAGCCGTGGATGCATGCGTGTGATAAAACTGTGAGTTTCTGTTTGTAATATGTATTTGATGAGCAGTATTTATATGTATATTGTATGTATTGTATATATGTATATTGTATGTTGTATGTTTGTTGAATTGTATGATCGAGGTCGATCAAATGTCAGGATTGAAGATCTTGAAGATAGTCAATAAGACCGCATGTGCACTTAATTTGAAAATAAATAAAATCCGGAAATATAAAGACAATCCCAAGGGATTAATTACTTTAAAAACTAGAGAGTTTACAGTTGTAAGGCACAATCGTAAATTTTATTATGTTATTGCCTTCTATTATTAATTCGTTGTTTACGCAATTTTGATTAAGTTTAGTTTTTGGTAGATTCCATGTTACAATTATGTTTGGTTCAATGTAATTAGTTTGAAAATTCTTATATGTCTTAGTGTATTTACAAATGGTTGGGATTTGGTTTAAAATGCCTATTATACATTCGTTAGTTTCTATTTGTTTTGTGTTTTTATTGAACAAAGTGTTGTTATTAAAATAGTATTTATCGTATGAATTTTCTGTCAAAATATTTTTATTCTCGTCTGGATAAGGAAGTATCTCAAAGATAGGGGTTTTTATTATTTCTTGAGGAATGTTTGAAATGATAAATATCTCGTTTGAACTTGGTTTAAGCCAGGTGGAAGTTTTTGTATTCAATAGTTTTTCCGAATTAACATGACTTAAGTGATTACTGTGGGATTGGGTCTGGCAACTCTGCTGAGCGGGGCGAATTGAGCTAAAGACGAGCGAAAGACGGGCAGTCGAACCGAAGAGACGAGCGAAAGCGGTTGCAAAAAGACGAAAGACGAAACGACGCGAAGCAGCAAAGACGACTAATTTCCAACTAAATCTAATTAAAATAATCAAATAAATAGTTTTACATTAAAATAAACTAAAATACTACAAATAAATATATTAAATAGGACAAATTCCTACAAATATGGGGACTCAACCTACAAAATAGGCATGACTCAACCTACAAAGAAGGCATGGCTCAACTTATAAAGAAGTAAAAAAGTAAGATCAGTGAGTGAGAAAGAGACAAACATACACAAAACGACGCAACAGTGGAATCAAACGACCAGAAAAAAAAAACAGCGCGAAAACGAATAAGAATTAGCATCAAACGACGAAAAATTGGCGGCTAACGACGAAAAAGCGGCAAAGAAACGGTGAAAAAGTTTTCAACGAACGACGCGAAAGTGTTTGAATACCACAGTTATCTGGTGACGTGGCAAACGACGTATATATACATATACATATTTGTATGTACAATATTAGTGTGTGTGCGTAAGAGAAAGAACTATGAGCAAACTTGAAGACTTTGTGAATGTGCAAGAGGCACTGAAAACTGAAAAGAAATCTAATATTACATTATTTCACAAGTTTATATACGAAGAAGAAGGCGATCGTGCAAATCGCCAAAGACTAAGAAAGTTTGAAGGGTTTGATTTTGATTGCAACAGCGATTTATATAAAAGTAAAGTGTCTTATGTGGAAAAGAATTTAACAAATAACGATTTAGTGATTATTTGTAACGTTTTGGGTTTATCGCATGATAAATCGAATCTAACTTCCCATTTATTTCGCAATTTGCAAGCTGTAAATTTGCTAACTGACCTTGACACAGAGAATGATCAAAACGAAGATGACGACGATGAGTGCAAAAGAGATGGAGATGTAGGCAATATGCAAGACGAAGACGAAATGTTGTCAGTAGTGAGCGACGAAACGAATTTTAGAACAGCTGCAACAAACGAAAATATGCGAAACAAAACGAATAGGGCAAACTCTACAGTCGTGGCCAACAATATTGATACGCAAGGTGCAGTGAATGTCAACATGCCACCACCGAGGTTCGCTTTGAGTTTTCGGGACGTTGAAGACTCTTTACGACCTTTCCATGGCGATGAAAATTTATCAGTTGAAGTATGGATTGAGGATTTCGAAGACATGGCTGACTTGATGCAATGGGATAGTTTACAAAAATTTGTTTTTGCTAAAAGAGCTATTAAAGGACTTGCTAAAATGTTTATTCTGAGTGAACGCGGAATTAAAAATTGGTCGACATTGAAAGAATCACTTTTAAATGAATTTAAAACAGTAATAAATAGCGCGGAGTTACATAAACAATTGTCAGAACGGAAAATAAAGAAAGGTGAAAGTGTTCAAGAATATTTGTTGAAAATGAAAGAGATGGCATCACGGGGTAATATAGAGAACAGTGCTCTTATGCAGCATGTAATTGACGGAATTAATGACTTGAGTATGAACAAAGCAATATTGTACAATGCTAATAACCTAAAAGAGTTTAAAGAGAAAATAAAATGTTATGAAAAAATGCGGGAAAAGTCAAGTAATCAAAAATGTGAGTCTAAGAACGTTCAAATCAAAAAGAAAGTGTAATGAAATACGAAAATAAAGAAAGTGGTATAAAATGCTATAACTGTGGGCAAAAAGGACATATATCTGAGAATTGTGACAATAAGAGTAAAGGAAGAAAGTGTTTTGGTTGCAATAATTTTGGTCACATAGCAAAAGACTGTCCAAATAAAAAGCCTGAAAATAGCACAGATGTTCGTAATACTAATAAAATATCAGCTGATCATATGTTTATGTGTAAAGAAGTATCAATCAACAATGAAAAGTGTATAACCTTGCTTGATACTGGTAGCAAATATAATATCGTAACGGAAACAATTTATAATCGTTTGAAAAAACCTAAGCTCGCTAAAGTTGATAAAGTTCTATACGGTTTCGGAGATAAAAAGAGAGTGGTACCTATCGGTTCGTTTACGGGAAGGCTTTGCGTAAGCCAAGAACAGTTTAATTTGGTTTTTTTAGTGGTATCATCTGAATTCCTAGATCATGAAGTGATTTTGGGAGAAGACTTTTGTAAGCAAGCCGAAATAAAAATCAATCGCGATGGCGTACAAATCGGGAAATATAATGATGAAACGGAATCAAGTTCGGTAATGAGAATAAAGGTCGAAAACGACGAAATTGACATTGACTCAAATGCATCGAAAAGTACAAAGTGCGAAGTGAACGAACTTATCAAAAACTATAAGCCGGAAAAGTTAAAATCGACAAATGTTGAAATGCGTATTGTTTTAAAAGACGATAGTCCAATTTATTCGAGACCACGCAGATTCGCTTTTGCTGAACGGTGCATAATCGATGACCAAGTCGATCAGTGGCTGAAAGACGAAATAATAGTACAATCCGAGTCTGAATTCAGCAGTCCGGTCGTATTAGTAAAAAAACGCGATGGCACTCCACTTCTGTGCATTGACTACAGAAGAATAAACAAGGTAATAGTAAAAGACCATTTTCAACTTACGTCGCAGACCTGCTTCCATATACAAAGTCGGTGATCTGGCAGCTATTAAAAGAACCCAACTTGGAGGAGGTTTGAAGCTGAAGCCAAAATATTTAGGTCCGTACCGCATTACCATGGTAAAGGCCAGAGATACATACGACGTGGTCAAAAATACATTGTTTAACGATGGTCCTAGGCGAACTACGACTTGCGCTGCCTATATGAAGCCGTGGGTTCCCTGTGACATAGACGACCAGGATGCATTCGAGGCGAATGCATACTAGGATGGCCGAGTTGTGGGATTGGGTCTGGCAACTCTGCTGAGCGGGGCGAATTGAGCTAAAGACGAGCGAAAGTCGGGCAGTCGAACCGAAGAGACGAGCGAAATCGGTTGCAAAAAGACGAAAGACGAAACGACGCGAAGCAGCAAAGACGACTAATTTCCAACTAAAACTAGAGGCGTTCAGGCATAATCCAACGGACGTAGCGTCATACCACTGTTCGCTCGAACAAGTATTGTGCCATTGGTCCGTACCTGCGGTTCCTCTCGTACTACGCAGGAATGCTGTCGCAACAACGTTTTGTCATTAGTAGGGTAAAACTAACCTGTCTCACGACGGTCTAAACCCAGCTCACGTTCCCTTGCATGGGTGAACAATCCAACGCTTGGTGAACTTTGCTTCACAATGATAGGAAGAGCCGACATCGAAGGATCAAAAAGCAACGTCGCTATGAACGCTTGGCCGCCACAAGCCAGTTATCCCTATGGTAACTTTTCTGACACCTCTTGTTAAAAACTCTTTAAACCAAAAGGATCGATAGGCCGAGCTTTTGCTGTCCCTGTGTGTACTGAACACCGAGATCAAGTCAGCATTTGCCCTTTTGCTCTATGTGTGGTTTCTGTCCGCACTGAGCTGGCCTTGGGACACCTCCGTTATTATTTGAGAGATGTACCGCCCCAGTCAAACTCCCTACCTGGCAATGTCCTTGAATTGGATCATACCTGAGTAATTGGAGTTATACCAAATATTTCAAATTAAAAATACATAAAAGCACTCTCTCATTAAAGAATTTGTTTGCGATTATATAACAAACTCGTGATACTTTGATCAAGAAGCTTGCATCAAAACCCAATACCATAAGATATAATAAATATATCCGTATAATGGCTAGGAAATGATACACGTTCCATTTAATCACGTAAGTAAGGAAACAATAAGAGTAGTGGTATTTCATTGGCGATATCAAACACAAAGAATAATATCTCCCACTTATTCTACACCTCTTATGTCTCCTTACACTGCCAGATTAGAGTCAAGCTCAAAAGGGTCTTCTTTCCCCGCTAATTATTCCAAGCCCGTTCCCTTGGCTGTGGTTTCGCTAGATAGTAGATAGGGACAGTAGGAATCTCGTTAATCCATTCATGCGCGTCACTAATTAGATGACGAGGCATTTGGCTATTTTTTTTTTTTTTTTTTTTTTTTTTTTTTTATTCATTGTTACTCCCGCCGTTGACCCGCGCTTACTTGAATTTCTTCACTTTGACATTCAGAGCACTGGGCAGAAATCACATTGTGTCAACACCCGCTAGGGCCATCACAATGCTTTGTTTTAATTAGACAGTCGGATTCCCCAAGTCCGTGCCAGTTCTGAATTGATTGTTAATTGATAATCGTTATAATTTAAAAGAACTAATTAAAAATTAGTATTCTTAAAAATTTTAGCAAGAAAGTTCCACAATTGGCTACGTAACTAACTATCCGGGGAACAAATAACTATCATAAATGATAGAAACTCTATTTACCCAGAACGAGCACATAAACCATGTTATTGTTTCCCAATCAAGCCCGACTATCTCAATCTTCAGAGCCAATCCTTATCCCGAAGTTACGGATCTAATTTGCCGACTTTCCTTACCTACATTATTCTATCGACTAGAGACTCTTCACCATAAATTTTCAAGGTCCGAGGAGAAAATATCGACACAACAGTATATGTCATGCTCTTCTAGCCCATCTACCATATATCTCTGCGAAAGACTTCCATGGTAGTACGGCTATAAAACAGAAAAGAAAACTCTTCCGATACCTCTCGACGGCTTCTTTATGGTCGTTCCTGTTGCCAGGATGAGCACGAGGCCCATATTTAATAACAAACGGATACTCAACAGGTTACGGAATTGGAACCGTATTCCCTTTCGTTCAAAATTATTCAAGTGTTTTATTATTTATTATTTCATTTGACATTTTTAAAACTTGAAAATTTTCGGCTTTCGCCTTGAACTTAGGACCGACTAACTCGTGATCAACCACTGTTCACACGAAACCCTTCTCCACTTCAGTCCTCCAAGGTCTCATTCGATTATTTGCTACTACCACCAAGATCTGTACCAATGGCTCCATGCAGGCTTACGTTAAACACTTCTAAGCACACCATTGTACCTTCCTACTCACTAAAGTTTCAAAATTTATATTATAAATAATATAAATCATCTACTTTAGCGGTAATGTATAGGTATACAACTTAAGCGCCATCCATTTTAAGGGCTAGTTGCTTCGGCAGGTGAGTTGTTACACACTCCTTAGCGGATTTCGACTTCCATGATCACCGTCCTGCTGTATTAAGCAACCAACGCCTTTCATGGTTTCTGTATGAGTTGTTAACACAGCGCCAGTTCTGCTTACCAAAAGTGGCCCACTGGGCACAATATATCATAACCTTAAACTTCATATCAAGAAAGTTAAGGTTCTTAGACATTTAAAGTTTGACAATAGGTTAAGATCGTTTCGACCCTAAGGCCTCTAATCATTCGCTTTACCAGATTAGATTATTTTATATAACATTTAAATGCACCAGCTATCCTGAGGGAAACTTCGGAAGGAACCAGCTACTAGATGGTTCGATTGGTCTTTCGCCCCTATTCTAAATTCTGACAATCGATTTGCACGTCAGAACTGTTTCGGTCTTCCATCAGGGTTTCCCCTGACTTCAACCTGATCAAGTATGGTTCACCATCTTTCGGGTCACAGCATATATGCTCAAGGTACGTTCCAGTTAGAGATATAAATAAGATAAATAATATAAATATATATATAATGTAAGATTCCAATTATTTAAAGGCTGTTAAATACTCATGCATATATCGATTGTTAGTAATAAGTATCGATTGTTAGTAATAAGTATCGATTGTTAGTAATAAGTATCGATTGTTAGCGATAAGTCCTCGATAGGTTGAGAGACGGCGTCTCTCTTCTCTTCCGGCGATGCAACGAGCAAGTTGCATCTGCGCAAAACCCAAAGATTTAATCCGACCAATAAAAACTAATCTTTATCATTTTTACTTAATAAATAGGTGTTTACAACTCAGAAGTGGGATGACCACCCGAAAGGATACATATTTCGGGACACGGCACGCCACACGTTCCACATCGAGAACGGCCGCCTCCACGCCCACCGCTGCTGGCGCACCCACTGCTTTGACTCCCGCTGCAGTACCGGCGGCCACTGGAGCCGCCGCTGCAGTACCGAGAGCCGCTGTGCCAACTGCCGACATACTCGCCCCTGCCGGGCCCGCCGCTGCTGGGCCAACTGCGGACATACTTGCCCCTGCCGGGCCCGCCGCGGCTGGGCCAACTGCCGCCACACTTGCTCCTGCTGGGCACGCTGCTGCCGTACTCGCCCAGGTTGGGCCAACCGCTGACATGCTCGCCCCCGCCGGGCCAACTGCTGCTATACGAGCCCCTGCTGGGCTAACTGATGCCACATTCGCCCCTGCCGGGCCAACGGCTGACATATTCGCCCCTGCCGGGCCAACCGCTGACATGCTCGCCCCCGCCGGGCCAACTGCTGCTATACGAGCCCCTGCTGGGCTAACTGATGCCACATTCGCCCCTGCCGGGCCAACGACTGACATGCTCACCCCTGCCGGGCCAACTGCTGCCGCATCCGCCCCTGCTGGGCCCGCCCCTGCTGCATACGCCCCTGCTGGGCCAACTGCTACCGCACACGCCCCTGCTGGGCCAACTGCTACCACACACGCCCCTGCTGGGCCCGCCGCTGCTGCATCCGCCCCTGCTGGGCCCGCCGCCGCTGCATCCGCCCCTGCTGGGCCCGCCGCTGCTGCATCCGCCCCTGCCGGGCCCTCCGCTGCTGCATACGCCCCTGCTGGGCCAACCACTGCTGCATCCGCCCCTGCTGGGCCGACTGCTACCGCATCCGCCCCTGCTGGGCCCGCCGCTGCTGCATCCGCCCCTGCTGGGCCCGCCGCCGCTGCATCCGCCCCTGCCGGGCCCGCCGCTGCTGCATCCGCCCCTGCTGGGCCCGCCGCTGCTGCATCCGCCCCTGCTGGGCCCGCCGCCGCTGCATCCGCCCCTGCCGGGCCCGCCGCTGCTGCATCCGCCCCTGCTGGGCTAACCGCTGTCACACTCGCCCCTGCTGGCCCAACTGCCGTCATACTCGCCCTTGCTGCACACGCCGCTGCTGTGCCCGCCGCTTACAAGCCACCTCGGCAGACTGCCGCTGCTGCCGCCTCTGCACCCGCTGCCACTGCTGTACCCGCTGCCACTGTCGTACCCACCACCGCTGCCGCCGCTGCACCCGCTGCCATTGCTGTACCCGCTGCCGCTGCCGCCGCATCCATTACGGTACCTGCCGCCGCTGCCACATCCACTGTACCTGCGGATGCTGTGCCCGCCGACTATATGTCTGCCATGCGGGTTGCGGCCTTGCTCGCCGCCCCCGTCACCGGTCTCGACGCGGAGCCATGTGAAGAGATGCCCGCTCTAGTACCTCTAGTACCCCCCGGACCGACTTCCGCGGCCGCCATCACACCGGCCACTTCCGCCTCCCGCAGCCTGGATGAGCAACTAGCGACGCTGCAGAAACAACATGAGTTGCTACAGCTGCAGCATCAGATCCTCAAGCTGCAGCAAGGGATTGACGAATTCCAAGCACCGAGGCAGCAAGTCAGTGACGTGAGTGTCATTGAGAGCATGGTGGCTCGATTTTCAGCGGATAACGCATATGACGTGAAGAAATGGCTGAATGACCTGGAAGACGCATTTGGAATTCTGCAGTTGAACGACCGCCTACGTTTGATCGCATGCCGTCGCATGCTGGAAGGTACGGCGGCGGTGCTGCTGCGCACGGTATCGGTGCACAGCTACGAAGAATTAAAAGCAATCCTCTTGCGAGAATTTGGACGCTCGTGTAGCGTCGAGGAAGTGTACCACGCTCTGCGTGGCCGGCGCATCAAGGCAGGCGAGGGATGTTTGAGATTCGCAATCGAGATGCAGGAGATTGCCATGAATGCTCCGATACCGGAGAACGAGCTGGTCGACCTGATAATTGATGGATTGCGGGACAATTCTACTCGAGTCGGCATGCTGTACTCAGCCCGGACGGTGGCCGAACTGAAGCCCTTACTGGAACGTTACGAACGCCTCCGTATGCAGGCCGCTGCCTCCCGACAGAGCAACAGCGTGAAGGCGCAGTCAACAACAACTGCCGTGGCGCCTGGAAACAAATCGTCGGGCACCGCTACGAGTGAGACCAGATGTTTCAACTGCTCAGGATGGGGGCATTACAAGAGTCAATGCCCGAAACCAATAAGACCGCCGAATTCGTGTTTCAAGTGTGGCATAGTGGGCCACATCTACAAGAACTGCCCGTCTCGAATTGGGAATGCCACCAACATCACTGCCGCCGCCGCTGATGAAGCGGGAGATCGACTAGACCATTTACAACTGGTGAGTGTTGCTTTTGTTTGTGATGAAGTGCAAGATAGGAAATTTATAGATATGTTTTCTCTCCTTGATTCGGGCAGCCCAAAGAGCTTTATCCGTGAATCTGAAGTCCCCTCCAACTGCCGTCTTAGCCCCCGTACTTTGAACTGCCGTGGCCTAGGAAATAGCCAACTTCTGTCCTTAGGCCAAGTTCAGTGTAGGGTTCGCCTCCGCAACACACAGATAATACATACGTTTGAAGTCCTGACGAACCAAGCAACTGAACTGCCGATGATTATAGGTAGAGATCTTCTGTATAAAATTAATATTAGACTATGTAAACTGAAAGAACTGAAATATGAAAAAGAATCGTTGATACTCATGAATAAACAGACTAAAGGTATAAATCCAAAACTTACTGGTGTTCTGAAGTCCTTTGACATATTTATGGAAGAGAGAGTGATACTGCCGTATGATAGGAATGAGATTGCATCTGCCGAATTGTTGTCTGATTCTCCCCTTTTGAAAACTTCTGCTGTACCTTCGGAAACATTGAACGATGCACTTATGGCGATAAATTCCATTGAGCTCCCTGCTGTCAGTGAATTAGACTTTGATATAAAGTGTGATAGGAATGAGATTGTGCCTGCCGAATTGTTGTCTGATTCTCCCCTTGCGAAAACTTCTGCTGTACCTTCGGAAACATTGAACGATGCACTTATGGCGATAAATTCCATTGAGCTCCCTGCTGTCAGTGAATTAGACTTTGATATAGAGCCCGCGTTACGGGAAGAGCAAACCGCAGCCCTTAAGTCTATTATTTCCGCTTCGTATGTACAAGTTGATCCAGATTTAATCAAGCCCATGAACTATGAGATGAAAATAGAATTGACTAGCCAAACTCCGATTTTCTGCCGCCCCCGCCGTCTGTCGCACCACGAACGCATCGAGGTGCGTGAGATTTGTGACGATCTCTTGAAAGCTGGCATTATTCGCCACAGTAGTTCCCCTTACGCTGCCGCGATTGTCCCTGTACGCAAAAAGGACAACACCCTAAGAAAGTGTGTAGATTACCGCCCGTTGAACAAAATTACAGTTCGAGATCATTTTCCGATTCCTCTGTTAGATGATTGCATTGAACATCTGGGTGGCAAATCATTCTTCACTATCTTGGACTTGAAGAACGGTTTCCACCATGTGAAAATGCACCCAGACTCAATCAAATATACTGCCTTTGTAACCCCTGATGGCCAGTTTGAATATGTACGCATGCCCTTCGGACTTTGTAATGGCCCTTCCGTGTTCGCTAGATTCGTTTATTTTGTCCTTAAGGAATTTATAAACCGAGGTCAACTGGTGATATATATGGACGACATTCTAGTCGCGTCGCATGACTTTGAAACCCACCTTGAGATTCTGAAGGAAATATTGTATGTGTTAAGAGTGAACGGGCTATGCCTGAAGCTGACGAAATGCCGTTTTGCGTATAGGGAACTAGAGTACTTGGGCTACTTAGCCAATTCCGCCGGTATCACGCCTAAACCAGCTCATATTCAGGCGATACGGGATTTGCCCATTCCAAGGGATAGCAAGGAATTAGAGCGTTGCCTAGGCCTATTCTCATACTTCCGCCGATTTGTATCAGGTTTCGCTAAGATTGCGTGTCCGCTGTCCCGATTGTTAAGAAAAGATACCCCTTATGTCTTCTCCGATGAATGTCTTGAAGCCTTCCGAACACTGAAGTTGAAATTGATCGAATCCCCCGTGTTATCTATTTACAACCCGAAGTCTGAAACAGAGTTACACTGCGATGCTAGTTCAATTGGTTTCGGAGCAGTGCTCCTCCAGAAACAAACAGACGGTAAATTACACCCAGTGTCCTACTTCTCTAAGATGGCCTCCGCCGCTGAATCGAAACTACACAGTTATGAGCTAGAGACGTTAGCTATAGTGTATTCCTTAAAACGTTTTGAGACGTACCTTAAGTTCATCCCGTTCAAAATCGTGACCGATTGTAATTCCCTTGCGCTGACACTGAGAAATGGTGGACATTCCGCCAAGATTGCTCGCTGGGCCCTGCTGTTAGAAAACTATAACTACACGATTGTACACCGCTCGGGGGTTGGTATGCCCCATGCTGATGCTCTAAGTAGAATAGAAACTGCCGCATACGTTGACGATATAAACCTTGACTTCCAACTGCAGTTAACCCAGAACCGGGACCCTGAGATTGTCAAACTCCGAGATGAGTTAGAGAAATATGAGATAGCGAATTTCGAACTGCGAGATGGAGTAGTGTACCGCCTGTCCTCGACGAGTATACCCCAACTTTATGTCCCTTCCGAAATGGTAAATCATGTCATACGAGTAGTGCACGAGAAGCTTGGCCATATGGCCACGGAGAAATGTTGTGCACAGATCAAGAAGCATTACTGGTTCCCGTGTATGAAGTCTTACGTTAACAATTACATTAAAAATTGCCTCAAGTGTATCTACTACTCCGCGTCCGCTTCGGACCACCGTGTCACGCTACATAGTATTCCGAAAGTGCCCCTTCCGTTTGATACCGTCCATATTGACCATTTGGGCCCCCTTCCGTCCATACGTTCTAAGAAAAAGTATCTTCTGGTTGTCATTGACGCATTCATCAAATTTGTGAAGCTGTACCCTGCCGCCACGACTAATTCACGTGAAGTATGCCAGACATTAGAATCTCAGTATTTCGCAAATTACAGTAGACCCCGCCGAATCATCAGTGATCGAGGTACCTGCTTTACTTCCTCCGAGTTTGAAGAATTTCTGAAGGCCAATAATATAATTCATGTGCTGAATGCCACTGCCTCACCCCGGGCCAACGGCCAAGTCGAGCGGGTTAACCGTGTGTTGGGCCCCATGTTGGGTAAACTGACGGAACCTGTGGACCACGCAGATTGGGTCCAACAACTACCGAACATAGAGTTTGCATTGAATAACTCCGTCCACTCCACAACCAAACCAATTGCCGCTTCCTTACTTCTATTCGGTGTTGAACAACGAGGTGTGGTAGTAGATGAACTAACCGAACGGTTGGGTGAGAGAACGGAGGAGGTCGATGCCTCAGAGGTAGACGTCCGGAGATTAGCCTTCCGTAACATTGTTAAGTCCCAAGAATATAATTCGGAATATTATTCGAAGCATCACCTCCCTGCCGTTAGTTTTGAGGAGGGGGATTTCGTAGTTATTAAGAATGTGGATACTTCGGCAGGCACGAACAAAAAGCTTATCAGGCGGTATCGTGGTCCGTATGTGGTTCATAAAAAACTTCCGAACGACCGATATGTTATCCGGGATGTAGAGGGCTCCCAAATCACCCAACTACCATATGATGGTGTCCTAGAAGCCTCCAAATTAAAGCTATGGGTTGCCCCTGATCAAGATTGCACTTCTGATAACCAAACAAAGGCGACACCAGCCACTTAAGATTCTTATTTACCCCCTTCATTGTTAACAATTGGAATCGAGGTCGATTCCTCGTCAGGACGGCCGAGTTGTAAGATTCCAATTATTTAAAGGCTGTTAAATACTCATGCATATATCGATTGTTAGTAATAAGTATCGATTGTTAGTAATAAGTATCGATTGTTAGTAATAAGTATCGATTGTTAGCGATAAGTCCTCGATAGGTTGAGAGACGGCGTCTCTCTTCTCTTCCGGCGATGCAACGAGCAAGTTGCATCTGCGCAAAACCCAAAGATTTAATCCGACCAATAAAAACTAATCTTTATAATTTTTACTTAATAAATAGGTGTTTACAATAAATAATATAATAATAATATAATATATATATAAATAATATAAATATCATTATACATAACTATATAGCACGCCCCGGGATTGTGTTAATTATCTATAAATAGTTAAAAAACTAATCCCATTATTAGTCAAGTTAATTATGCTATTAGGTTTATATCCCAATAACTTGCACATATGTTAGACTCCTTGGTCCGTGTTTCAAGACGGGTCCCGAAGGTATCCTGAATCTTTCGCATTGTTAATCATACAAGTGCATATAATAAACACAGAAAATCAATGATAATCATGATATTATATAATTCCGAAAAATTAACGCACTGTATTCATATAAATCTATCAACACTTTATCAAATTAATGACATTTATTCTATGTTAAAATGCAAGCAAAATAATTTAAATAAACTATAAGTCATATTTTATGATAAATTTGGTTTATGTTAATAGATTACACTGTCCTTATATGGAAAAAATGCACACTATTATTATAATATTATTAAAATATTAAAACTCTAATGATGAATTTTCCATAATGGATATTCAGGTTCATCGGCCTCAACCTCTAAGCAGTTTCACGTACTATTTAACTCTCTATTCAGAGTTCTTTTCAACTTTCCCTCACGGTACTTGTTTACTATCGGTCTCATGGTTATATTTAGTTTTAGATGGAGTTTACAACCCACTTAGTGCTGCACTATCAAGCAACACGACTCTTTGGAAACACCATCTAGTAATCATTAACGTTATACGGTCCAGGCACCCTCTATGGGTAAATGGCCTCATTTAAGAAGGACTTAAATCATTAATTTCTCATACTAGAATATTGATGCTCCATACACTGCATCTCACATTTGCCATAAAGACAAAGTGACTTAGTGCTGAACTATTTTCTTTTCGCTCGCCGCTACTAAGAAAATCCTTGTTAGTTTCTTTTCCTCCCCTAACTAATATGCTTAAATTCAGGGGGTAGTCCCATATGAGTTGAGGTTGTATATACACACAAATATATTATTTAATATATTAAAACCATTGTTAATTTTTACTTTAAGTGAAGAATAATATTATGACACAATTATTTTTTCATTTCATATCATTAAAAAGAGGCAATTCTAGATTAAAATTTAATATTTTTTATGCTAGACATTCCTCAGTATCATTTGATTTGAAAAAGAAAATTATACATTTTCGTTTTTCTCATACATATGTGAGCCAATGTGTTTCAATTATTATTAATATTATGAATATACATATATATCCAATAATATACCATATGCTTTAATATTTCGTAAAATATTAAAACAACTTATTTAGCATAGTCTTACAACCCTCAACCATATGTAGTCCAAGCAGCACTCTAAAATTAATTAAAGTACCATAACAGCATGGACTGCGATATGCGTTCAAAATGTCGATATTCATGTGTCCTACAGTTCACACGATCCATGAGCCGAGTGATCCACCGCTTAGAGTGATTATTAAATTGTTTGTTTATTTCATTACGTCAATAATATTTTTATTGAAAGAAATTAAAAATACACCATTTTACTGGCATATATCAATTCCTTCAATAAAATCTTAACCCAAACGAATGCTGCGAAATGTCTTAGTTAGCGACGGGCGGTGTGCACAAAGCGCAGGGACGTAATCAATGCGAGTTAATGACTCACACTTACTAGGAATTCCAAGTTCATGTGAACAGTTTCAGTTCACAATCCCAAGCATGAAAGTGGTTCAGCGGTTTACCCGGACCTCTCGGTCTAGGAAATACACGTTGATACTTTCATTGTAGCGCGCGTGCAGCTTAGGACATCTAAGGGCATCACAGACCTGTTATTGCTCAATCTCATTATTGCTAGACGCAATTTGTCCATTTAAGAAGCTAGTGGGAAAAACCAACAGGTACGGCTCCACTTATATAAACACATTCAAACACAATAAACATTTTACTGCTACCATGAATGAAGGCAATATAAGCTTCAACACCATAATCCTGAAGATATCTATTTAATATATTTGAGTCTCGTTCGTTATCGGAATTAACCAGACAAATCACTCCACGAACTAAGAACGGCCATGCACCACCACCCATAGATTCGAGAAAGAGCTATCAATCTGTCTTACACACTTATGTTCGGACCTGGTAAGTTTTCCCGTGTTGAGTCAAATTAAGCCGCAGGCTCCACTCCTGGTGGTGCCCTTCCGTCAATTCCTTTAAGTTTCAGCTTTGCAACCATACTTCCCCCGGAGCCCAAAAGCTTTGGTTTCCCGGGAAGCGACTGAGAGAGCCATAAAAGTAGCTACACCCAATTGCTAGCTGGCATCGTTTATGGTTAGAACTAGGGCGGTATCTGATCGCCTTCGAACCTCTAACTTTCGTTCTTGATTAATAAAAACATCTTTGGCAAATGCTTTCGCTTAAGTTAGTCTTACGACGGTCCAAGAATTTCACCTCTCGCGTCGTAATACTAATGCCCCAAACTGCTTCTATTAATCATTACCTCTTGATCTGAAAACCAATGAAAGCAGAACAGAGGTCTTATTTCATTATCCCATGCACAGAATATTCAGGCATTTGAAGCCTGCTTTAAGCACTCTAATTTGTTCAAAGTAATTGTACCGGCCCACAAAAACACTCGATTAAGAGCACTAATGTAGGTTTTTAAATAGGAGGAATATATAAAAAAATACAAGTACTTAATTACATATAAGAACTCCACCGATAATACGCTTACATACATAAAGGTATAGTACTAACTACAAATGTATGTTGTACTACCCGTATGAAGCACAAGTTCAACTACGAACGTTTTAACCGCAACAACTTTAATATACGCTATTGGAGCTGGAATTACCGCGGCTGCTGACACCAGACTTTCCCTCCAATTGGTCCTTGTTAAAGGATTTAAAGTGTACTCATTCCAATTACAGGGCCTCGGATATGAGTCCTGTATTGTTATTTTTCGTCACTACCTCCCCGAGCTGGGAGTGGGTAATTTACGCGCCTGCTGCCTTCCTTAGATGTGTTAGCCGTTTCTCAGGCTCCCTCTCCGGAATCGAACCCAGATTCCCCGTTACCCGTTGCAACCATGGTAGTCCTAGATACTACCATCAAAAGTTGATAGGGCAGACATTTGAAAGATCTGTCGTCGGTACAAGACCATACGATCTGCATGTTATCTAGAGTTCAACCAATATAACGATCAATTGATCGCTTGGTTTTAGTCTAATAAAAGCACACGTCCCAGAAGCTCCGTGTTTCAATTGCATGTATTAGCTCTAGAATTACCACAGTTATCCAAGTAACTGTTAACGATCTAAGGAACCATAACTGATATAATGAGCCTTTTGCGGCTTCACTTTTAATTCGTGTGTACTTAGACATGCATGGCTTAATCTTTGAGACAAGCTTATAACTACTGGCAGGATCAACCAGAATAATGTTATTTATTAAATGTGTTGTTAAATAACGATAAGTTTTATGATTTTTAACAAACACATATTTTTAAATATTTAAAGATACTTGACAATATGATATATTTTTGAATAAAATAAATTAAAATACATATATTATTTGTGGTAACATTTTCCGAATACGGCCATAATTTAATAGAGTTAATAGAGTTTTCGTTTTTCATTAATTGAATATATTTAATAAATTTGTTCAAAAATATCTTTATTTTTACACTTACAAAATATATAATCACATTTGCTTTAATTTTGCTCATTTCAAAAGAAAATAAACATTTGTATTTTGATATTAAATTTAAAATTTAACTTGAATTTGACATTTAATGCGTGAAATTATATATCAAGTAAAACCATCATTCACATTAAGTGAGATGAGTGTTTTATAATTATAAGAAATTAATTCAATAATAACAATTTGATTTTTCCATAATCTTTACTCAAGTATTAACGATAAATCCAAATCTAACCAGTGAATAAACTTCAGCAGAGAGAACGATCCTAAGATCGTTTCATCATACACCTTAGAATACCTTGGTAGGCTTTTTCATTATCTTTTGCATTTGACATATTAACGTTGAAGTAGAACAGCCTTCAACATGACTGAACAACCACTGTTCATCATGTGTAGGTTTTGTGTCACATACTCTCGAAATCGACCATTTATGTTTGAAGGTACCACTCAACAATAAATTTACATATGTATTTTTATAAATACCATCAAATTTCATTATAATAAATAAATAAATAGACATTGCCATTATAAATGCATAAGACATATGTATTTAAAGATTTTACCAATATTATATATATATTTTTTTTTTTTTTTTTATTTAACGGGGAATTCCTATTTACAATCTGTCCGATTTGTGGACAATAAGTAAACTATGGGGCGTGACAGTGACTTAGGGAATTCAATTTTACAACAAATATAACAGACTATGACTTAGGCAAAATCATCGTTAAGGTTAGGGTATTTAGGGTTATGTTGGTGGGGGGAAGGGTGGCGTTGGTGGTGAGAGCCAGTGAGCTGATCAGTCCTCGCGGGCTGGTAGGTCCAATGGATGGAGTCTTCTTAGGCGGCGGGTGGTAGTGCTGTTGTCTAGAAGATTTATGGCCAGCTGGTTGGGGTGCCTGTCAAGACGCTCCAGATGAGCCTTGCTGAGCCTAGCTATTTCGTCCTGAACCCAGGGCATGTTAAGTTCCTCATGGATCTCTAAGTTGGTGGTGTATATATGCGCATTCGATATTATTCTGAGAGCCTTGTTCTGGAAGGTCTGAATGAGATCACAATTTTTGCGGCTGACTGTACCCCAGATTGGAATCCCATATGTCCACATGGGCTTCATGATGGACTTATAAATAAGCATCTTCATGCGCAGCCGCAGTGTCGACCTTCTGCCTATGAGCCACATGTAGCTTTTGAGCCTTAAATCCAGCAATAGCCTCTTGTTTTTCAAGTGAGACTTCCAGGTCAGTCTCCTGTCCAGAGTGACACCCAGATATTTGGCATAGTCGGAAGAAGGTATTATGCATCCATCCAACTGGAGGGGGGGACAGTATCCTCTTTTTAGGGTGAATGTAACTTGTGCTGATTTCTCTGTGTTAACCGCCATGTTCCATCTTTGCAGCCATGCACCAGTGGAATCAATTTGCTCTTGCATTAGATTGCCAGCAGTCTGTGACGATTGATCCACGGTTAAAAAAGCAGTATCGTCTGCATACGTGGCTGTGAGCACTCTTGGGTCTTCGGTTGTCGGCTGTGTACAGAGTGTACAAGACTGGGCCCAGAACGGTCCAATGGGGGACTCCGGCCTTGACGTTTTTGATTCCAGATATTGCATCTCCGCATCTCACATAGAACATTCTGTCCTTGAGGTAAGAACGTAGCCATAGGTAATGTGCCGCTGGAAGTGCGATCTTCAATTTGTACAACAGCCCAATGTGCCAAACTCTGTCGAATGCCAGTTTGACGTCAAGAAAGACTGCGTTGCAGTATTTCTTCTCCTCAAATGCTTTCAGTATTTTGTCCGTGATCCTGTGGCACTTCACGGGTGTACCAATATTACATTTGACTGACCATGCTCGACATCACACCACCTAAGTAGGTTTTGTGCCACATACTCTCGAAACTCACCATTTATATATGAAGGTACCACTCAACAATAAATTTTCATATGTATTTTTATAAATACCATTAAATTTCATTATAATAAATAAATAAATAGACATTGCCGATTATAAATGCATGACATATGAATTTAAGAATTTTGCCAATATTACATATGACTGACCATGCTCGACATCACACCACATAAGTAGGTTTTGTGTCACCTACTCTCGAAATGGACCATTTATATATGAAGGTACCACTCAACAATAAGTTTTCATATGTATTTTTATAAATACCATCAAATTTCATTATAATAAATAAATAAATAGACATTGCCGATTATAAATGCATAAGACATATGAATTTAAGAATTTTACCAATATTACATATGACTGACCATGCTCGACATCACACCACCTAAGTAGGTTTTGTGCCACATACTCTCGAAATCGACCATTTATGTTTGAAGGTACCACTCAACAATAAATTTACATATGTATTTTTATAAATACCATCAAATTTCATTATAATAAATAAATAAATAGACATTGCCGATTATAAATGCATAAGACATATGTATTTAAGAATTTTACCAATATTACATATGACTGACCATGCTCGACATCACACCACCTAAGTAGGTTTTTTGCAACATACTCTCTAAATCGACCATTTATGTTTGAAAATACCACTCGATAATAAATTAACATTTTTTCCCCATACAATAAATGGGCGTTTTTAAGAAATCACCAAAGTATAAAACATTCGTATTTGATATGCATATTCCCATATGATATGGATGTTCCCATACGATAAATGGGCGATATTAATATTTTTAGTTTTTAGTAAAATTTTTTTCATTCCCAGATCGGATGAAGCCAAGTACCTGGGACTGACCATGGACAGGCGCCTAACCTGGGCCTCCCATACTAAAAACAAACGCAAACAGCTGGATACTAAGCTCGGAAAAATGTACTGGCTCCTAGGAGGCAGGTCCAAGTTGAGACTCCAAAACAAAATCCTGCTATACAATACGATGCTGAAACCAATATGGGCATACGGGATTCAACTATGGGGCACAGCTAGCGCCTCCAACATCCAGAGAATTCAAAGCTTTCAGTCCAAACTCCTACGCGTGATAACTGGTGCACCGTTCTATATGACAAACAAAATACTACACCGTGAACTGGAGGTGGAGACGGTGCTCGAGACCATTCAGAGCAGAGCGAAGAGCTACATTGAGAGGCTGAGTAATCATGAGAACAGTCTAGCAATCAACCTGCTGGACAATAGCTTACACATCAGAAGGCTTAAACGTCACCATCCACTGGACCTACCTTTCCGTCTGAGCTGAGCAGCCCCTAGGACCCACACTGACATTATCCTAATCAGTCCGTACTTATTGTCCTCCAATGCCAACGTTTAATCAAATTTATTAATTGTTATTTATAAATTGTATGTATCATCACATTTTGTAATTTTTGCCATATGTTAACGTTTGATCAAATTTAATAATTGTCCCTTGGATAGATCTTAAATAAAGTAAACAGAACCAAAAAAAAAAAAAAAAAAAAAAAAAAAATATATGTATATAAACACATTCAAACGCAATAAACATTTTACTGCTACCATGAATGAAGGCAATATAAGCTTCAACACCATAATCCTGAAGATATCTATTTAATATATTTGAGTCTCGTTCGTTATCGGAATTAACCAGACAAATCACTCCACGAACTAAGAACGGCCATGCACCACCACCCATAGATTCGAGAAAGAGCTATCAATCTGTCTTACACACTTATGTTCGGACCTGGTAAGTTTTCCCGTGTTGAGTCAAATTAAGCCGCAGGCTCCACTCCTGGTGGTGCCCTTCCGTCAATTCCTTTAAGTTTCAGCTTTGCAACCATACTTCCCCCGGAGCCCAAAGGTTTGGTTTCCCGTGAAGCGACTGAGAGAGCCATAAAAGTAGCTACACCCAATTGCTAGCTGGCATCGTTTATGGTTAGAACTAGGGCGGTATCTGATCGCCTTCGAACCTCTAACTTTCGTTCTTGATTAATGAAAACATCTTTGGCAAATGCTTTCGCTTAAGTTAGTCTTACGACGGTCCAAGAATTTCACCTCTCGCGTCGTAATACTAATGCCCCCAAACTGCTTCTATTAATCATTACCTCTTGATCTGAAAACCAATGATAGCAGAACAGAGGTCTTATTTCATTATCCCATGCACAGAATATTCAGGCATTTGAAGCCTGCTTTAAGCACTCTAATTTGTTCAAAGTAATTGTACCGGCCCACAAAAACACTCGATTAAGAGCACTAATGTAGGTTTTTAAATAGGAGGAATATATAAAAAAGTACAAGTACTTAATTACATATAAGAACTCCACCGATAATACGCTTACATACATAAAGGTATAGTACTAACTACAAATGTATGTTGTACTACCCGTATGAAGCACAAGTTCAACTACGAACGTTTTAACCGCAACAACTTTAATATACGCTATTGGAGCTGGAATTACCGCGGCTGCTGGCACCAGACTTGCCCTCCAATTGGTCCTTGTTAAAGGATTTAAAGTGTACTCATTCCAATTACAGGGCCTCGGATATGAGTCCTGAATTGTTATTTTTCGTCACTACCTCCCCGAGCTGGGAGTGGGCAATTTACGCGCCTGCTGCCTTACTTAGATGTGGTAGCCGTTTCTCAGGCTCCCTCTCCGGAATCGAACCCTGATTCCCCGTTACCCGTTGCAACCATGGTAGTCCTAGATACTACCATCAAAAGTTGATAGGGCAGACATTTGAAAGATCTGTCGTCGGTACAAGACCATACGATCTGCATGTTATCTAGAGTTCAACCAATATAACGATCAATTGATCGCTTGGTTTTAGTCTAATAAAAGCACACGTCCCAGAAGGTCCGTGTTTTAATTGCATGTATTAGCTCTAGAATTACCACAGTTATCCAAGTAACTGGGCAGGTTTTAATAAACTCCAAGCGGAGTTTACTGCGGTGGAGACTCAGTTCAGAAGTTTATCGCTTATGAATAAGTCTCCGAAACGTAAAAGGACCAGTCCTTGGGTTGTTTCTGTATCTGTAGATCCGCCAGCGTCTCTTATCGTCCCCGACCGGTCTCATGCACCGTCCACTCCTAATGTACAGCAATTGATATCGTTTAAGAACCCGGTTGTGAATGCTATTAGTAATGAATTACCGGTATCACCTGGGAATGATCTCTTAAAAACGATGCCTATTGTAGTGTCCGATGTGTCTGGGCAATTACCCATTCCAATGGAAATTGCCGATAGTTCTAAAAGTATTGAGGGCCCCGTAAACAAGTTGACTGCTGCAGTGGGTGACTTGTCCAACGTTACTGCTGCGGCTGACGCTTCGGGACCGCAGCCTCTCGTTGGCATACCACCAAAGAAACATATATTTGTTTCTAGGCTAGACCCTGTTGTCACATCTGATGATGTAATAGCCTATATTCGGAAGAAAGTTAACGTCTCGAATATTGCGGTGGAGAAGTTTAAATTTTCTTATTCTCGGGACATTTCGTCCTTTAAAATTAGTGTTTCTGCCAATATCTTCGACACTATATGTCGAGAAGATTTTTGGCCTAAACATATAATAGTTAAGGAATATACTGTAAAAAAGAAAAATCGGCAACCGATTCGCTTGCCTACAACAACAACTAATACTATTCCTGCCACATCAGCATCTGCTGGTGTGTCAAAAAACTAGCTTCGTCCTTAACCTGGGTTACTAGAACGTTAGAGGACTGAAATCTAAACTTCCTAATCTCTATGTAGATAGTCTTTCTTTGAGCATAACATTCTAGCTTTCACAGAGACGTGGCTAAAACCTGATATTGCTGATGCATCGGTTTTTTCCACAAACTTTTCTATTTTCAGACGTGACCGGATTTCTCGCATAGGTCGTGGCGTTCTGATAGCTGTGGATGCTGCTTTATCATCTGAAATGATTCAATTTTCTAGTACCCAGGAGATTGAGTTTGTCGGTGTTAAAGTAAATTTTAAATCTTTTAATGCTTTCATTACTTGTTCCTATTCTATTTAGAGGCAATTCAGTTTGTCTCCTCTTTAGTATCGAGTCAAGACATGCTCATAGTTGTAGGTGATTTTAATTTACCCGCTTTAGCATGGTCACTAACAGATGAATCTACCACGTTGCTGCCCTCTTCGTCACATGACTTTATTGATGGCCTTCTAGGCTTATCTTTATCCCAAGTCAATCCTGTCTTAAATTCTAATGGAAAATCGTTAGATCTTATTTTTGTATTGGATTCTTCTTATTGTGAGGTTTCTAGGATCGAACCATTTGTTCTTCCAGAAGACAAATTTCATCCTACATTAAATTTAAAAATTGATTTGCCCTTGCTTTCACCATTACTTGGTTCAAATGAGTCACCACTAACTAGGTGCTTTCGTAAGACTGACTTTGCCAGCCTTAATGAAAACATTGCTACTACCGATTGGTCTTATCTGTACAATTGTAGTGATATGAACTCGGCTGTTCGTTTTTTCTATGATACTCTGAATTCACTCTTTGATATTTGTGTGCCTCTTGGTAGGCTGGAGCGGCTTAACAAACCTCCCTGGTTCTCCCGCGAGCTATCCAATTTGAAAAATGTGAAGACACGATATTATACGAAGTTCCAAAAAACACGTCGTTCATCAGATTATGCTCTGTATACAGTCGCTCGTTCAAAATTCATGATGCTTAATACACAATGCTATAAGAATTATCTTCAGCGGTGTAAGCTTCAGTTTTCTTCTGACCCTAAACAATTTTATAATTTGTTAATTCTAAACGTAAGACCTCTGTGCACCCATCTTTTTTGTCTTTTCAAAATAAAAAAGCGAGCACTGATCAGGCAATTGCCGATATGTTTGCGAGTTTTTTCAAAACAACTTATTCCTCAACGGAATATCGAGCAAGTCCGTATCCTTATCATTTAAAAAAGGCTAATTGCATTTTCAATCCAGTGATTGATGAAAGTTCTATTCTTACCGAACTTAAATTAGTTAAACCTGTTTATTCTCCGGGGCCAGACGGTATTCCTGGATGTATACTCAGGTTCTGTGCAAACGCATTATGTAAACCCATTTTAAAATTGTTTCTATTGTCTGTAGAATCTTCCTCTTTTCCATCTATTTGGAAGAAGTCGTATATTATTCCTCTGCATAAAAATGGCAAAAAGTCCGAAGCCTCTAACTATAGGGGTATCTCAAAATTGTCCGCTATTCGGAAAGCTTTTG
>NW_025814642.1:0-60369 GCF_018902025.1 Drosophila willistoni | reverse complement strand
TCAAGACGTAGAGGGGACCGAGCATTGATAATCCAAATATAAGCCAAGTTAGTCTTCTGTCTAGGTGGATGTCAAGGTAAGTGACATCCACGGCTTCAGGAACTGGTACGTTGTTTAGCATTAGAGGTGACCAGTTTCTTCTGTTAAGCCTAAATGTAACATGTTTGCATTTCTGCTTGTTGTCCCGGATACGCCAGGTTGCTAGCCATTCATTTACCACCTTAAGGTGTTCCTCTAATTTTGCAGAGGCTTGTATTGGGCATTTGGATCTGCTAAGGATTGCCGTGTCATCGGCAAAAGTAGACGTTGTAAGTTCTAAACTTGTTTGGTAAGTCTGCAGTGTAGAGCAATGGGCCGAGTACACTGCCTTGCGGTACATCAGCTTTGATTTTAAAGTCAGCCGAGACGGAACCATTACATCTTACAGCGAATTTTCGATTGTAAAGGTAAGAATCCATTAGTTTGTGGGTATACTGTGGGAGTTTTTTGCCGGATTTTTAACATCAGACCCTCATCAAGCCAAACTCTATCGAAAGCCTGGGCAACGTCGAGAAAGACAGCCGCACAGTATTCTTTTAGTTCGAATGCTGTTTGTATTTCGGATGTTATGCGATTGACTTGTTCAATTGTGCCATTGCGGAAGCCGAACTGGCGTGAAGGGATTGTGTTCTCCGATGCCAGAAATGGCAGCAAACTAATTGGCCTATAGGATGATGGCTGGGTTTTGTCCTTTCCCACTTTAGGAATCATGATGATAGTGGACCTTTTCCATGTTCTTGGGAAGCAGCCAATTCTTATTATAGCGTTTGCAGATGTATTGTATGGCGAGGATAGGTAGTTCTAGGATCATTTTCGGTGTGATTAGGTCAAAGCCAGGAGCTTTGTTCGTCTTTATGTGGTTTTTTAATAACTGCAGTGATCTCTTCCGATTGGAGTTCCGAGTACTCACTATCCGTTAATGTGCTCGAAGGGGGAAGTACAAATAAGTTTGATGTTAGATTCGGCTGGAAAACCATTTTAAGATGTGTGGCAAATACGCAGTCTCTTCGTCACTGCGGGCCCCTCCACCGATTGGACTCCTTATTGGTGAAACTGTCTCTTTAGGAGCGCTTAAAGTTGGATGGGCTTTCCACAGAGGATGTTTAGTGCTGGTTGGACTGAGCTTTTCTATGTATTTCGTTTGAGCTCAGCTTTCCTCTGTCTTAACGCCTTGGAGAGGTTGCGATTAGCTTGCCTTAGGTGAAGTTTTGCTGCTGGTGATCGAGTAATCTGCCATTCTCTTCTTAGACGTCGTTTTTCCGTTACTAATTGTTCTATCTGCCGGTTCGTAGGCCGGTCAACAGGTTTTAGTGTAAGTAGAGGCATGTGGAGTAGATACTCTTGCTGCAGCTCCCATCATCGACTCAAGTGCAGAGACGCACATATCAATGTCCTCTGCAGCAATAGTGTGAATAGCACTGGAGAGTGATCGGAAGTTAAATCTAGCAGTGTATCCGCAGTGATCCGATTACGTGGAATCCTCTTGGTTACTGGCGAACTCAATCAAGTCAGGCACTTTCTGTGGATCTGTGGGCCAATAAGTAGGCCTACCCGGTGAGACGCAATCCATCTTATTGAGAGGGTTGACTATTGTGTGTACAACTGCTTGCCTTAGGATTACCAGACGAGATCCCCAGTGCGTATGTTTGGCGTTATAGTCCCCAGCTGCAATAAAGCGATCTCCGAGTGTGTTAAAGAAATCGGTAAATTCCTTTCAGAGATTGAGAAACGTGGTGGGCAGTACAGGGCAACCAATGTAGTGTTGCCGCAGCTGGTTTGGACGGTTATAGCAGTTGTTTGTAGGTGCTGTGTTTCAAATCTGTTTCATCACTGCAGGCCCATCCACCGGTTGGACTCCTTATTGGTGAAACTTTCTCTTTAGGAGCGCTTAAAGTTGGGTGTGCTTTCCACAGAGGATGTTTAGTGCTGGTTGGACTGAGTTTTTCTATGTATTTTCCTTGAGCCCAGCTTTCCTCTTGTCTTAACGCCTTTGAGAGGTTGCGATTGGCATGCCTTAGGCGAAGTCTTGCTGCTCTCACCAGCGTGGAGAGTAATCTGCCATTCTCTCTTAGACGTCGTTTTTCCGTTACTAATTGTTCTATCCGCCGGTTCGTAGGCCGGTCAACAGGTTTAGTGTAAGTAGAGGCATGTGAAGTAGATACTGCGAATACTCTTGGTTACTGCGAAATCAATCTCTAGTCTTGTATATACAGGGGTTGTATATCTCGGATTCAGCCGGATCGGACCACTATATCATATAGCTCCCATACAAATGCCAAAGTCACGAACAGTGTCTTTTCTCAATAACTTCGTTATTTTCTGAGCTATTGTCATGAAATTTAATAATGGTGAGTTAAATACACATATAAATGACTATGCCGAATTTGATCACGATCGGGTGACTTATCATATAGCTGCCATTGGAATGATCGGTCGAAAACAGTGAATTTGTCAATAACTTCGTTACTTTGAACGCGATTGCTTTCATTAAATTAAACATTTGTTAGTTTAATATATCTGTTAATGACTGTGCCAAATTTGATAAAGATCAGGTAACTATATCATATAGCCCCATAGGAACGGTCGGTGGAAAACAATGACTTTGATCAATAAGTTCCTTATTTACTATGCTAAGATTGAAGGCCGTTTTTCGTAAACTTGGAATTTTTAGCTAAAGCGTTTTTCCACTTTGATGGCTATAGGTAAGGAAAGAGGTATAGGTAAGGAACGTCGATTTCACTTGAGTCTAGGAATAGTAGCAGTTAATTTTTGTGCTCGGAGATGCCGTTAGCATTCCAAAGACATACGTAGGGAAGCCATTATTTATTCTCGATAAGCTTCTGGATAAGCAGTTTTGCATGAACGTCATAAAAGTGGTCATGTTTGATTGAGTTAGATCAATAGGGCCTCTAAACCACTTGGAGTTTTCTGGCCAAGTTCTGGTGCGCTAGGTTGCGGATTCTGTAGATGGTGGAGCGACGGGGTCTCTTTCGCGGGCTCCGTCTGTCCAGTTTGGAGCACACTAGCAAGGATACACAAGGACTGGTTGTAGTAGGCATGTTAGATGAATCTAACAGCCTTGGCGAAGAATACCTCCGGTGTAGTTTTGGATGCTTTGAAGGTGATTTTTGATCCAATGTGGTTTGCACCCGTTTAGGTGTGATTTAAGATCCTTGAAGACAGGACATCCTCTGTAGTTGCCCGTGTGGTTCCCTCCACGGTTGCTGCATAGTCTTAGTGCGACGTTGTTACTGTCCTTGGTGCAAAAACCATTTTTATGATGTTCGCCGCAGCCAACACACAAGATTGCAATTGTAGAGGTGTGATTGTATTCCTGGCAGTTTTTACACTGCGGTGGTTGGTATCTCTTATGGGGCTCCTCTGTTGATGAAGTTGATAACGGACTTTACCGCAAACCCTTTTTCGGACAATGCGTCTGCTATTTCTTGAGTAGGGACCGATGGCTCAATCCCCTTTAACACAACCTGGAGCCCTTTACTGCTTTTTAGTTAGTTTTTAGTAGAAGTTGATGTTAGCATTACGCAGGTACTTTTCGAAGATGCGGATATTGTCCTCAGTCTGGACTTGACATTTAATTTCTTTTATATCACCCCTTGAGAGGGTCACATAAAAGAGTGGGTTTACAACAAAGTTATTTGCCCCTACTGTTTCTACTAGCTTCGAAATCAGGGCGCTGGAGTTGGCTTCACGGATGTATAAAGGGGATGGTCTGTCCGATTTAACTTTATCTACAGCGACGGCTTGATCGTCTTGCTGATCGGCAAGAATTTTAAAACGATTCCGCCTAAGGAGTGCTACTCGTTCATTTGGTTTGGTTATTTTCGGCGTATTGTCACTTTTTTTCTTTGACGGGCTTAGCATCTGCTTAGTTATTTTAATATATCTATCCATTCCAGTATGGACAGAAGGCGTTGGGTTTATTATTGTGGCTGACTCTGGGCGACTTGTCGTTGACGGCTCAAGGCAGGTCAATACTTCGGCTGACGTTGCAGTAGTTGCAGTCAACGATCTGACGGTGCTGGTCGGTGCATCGGTGACCGAGTTATCGATATTGATGGAGAAGCACACTGCTCTCTCCACGGTAAATTGCTGTTGATTGCTGAATGGCTGGCACTTCGGTGTTACGGTGTTGCTTACGGTAGCATTCAGTGGGGTCGGCGACATCACCGAAAAGTACGCGTAGTTGCGTTGGAACGAGAGTCGATGCTCACGTTGTTGTTGAACAATTAGTTCTTGTAGCTGTTGCTGGTGGAGATCGAGAGAGCTTGGGCCCGAAATGGTGGACATGGCTTTTGTAAAAATTAAACATTTTGATGTTGCAACTTAGTATTTATTGCTATTAGAACAAACTAATAGCAATAGTTTGTTCTAATAGCAATATGATTGTAAATAGGCGTCTCTGAGCGACTGAGATCCCTACACAAATTTTTGTAAACGCGGTCTTTTTGTTTTTTTTTGCACTAAATTTTTGCATTGAAAAACACGTCTGCACACGGCGGCGGTTGATTACGAATCATGATCAGGATGTTTTTATTTATTTATTTATTTTCGTCAACTAATACAGCAGTCGACGAAAAAGATTAAGCTAAAGACAGATAGTAATTAATTGAAAAAGATAGCTTAGCTATATACACAACTAAACATCCCCGACCCGGTGGAGGTGTTTTATTTGCATAAGGTGCCAGCTATGCTCCGAGTCACAGCCAATGTGGTCAGGGATGAGTTGCAGCCAATTCAAGTCCAGAATATTATGATTGGTTTCGGTGTAGATGATTAAAAAGTATAGCGTGAAGAGAAGTGACAGAAAGATGAGGAGAAATTAGGTGAGAAAGGTTGTTAAAAGATTGGCAAAGAACACGAAAAGGTTCGTGAAGAGAGTAGTTAGTCAGACATCTACTAAGGTGAATAGGAAAAAGTTTCTGGTCCGACGTGAGGGAACACAAAAATATAGCGTACCTAGTAAATTAGTAGAAATGACTTCGCCGTTGACTAGTTTGTGGAGAAAGAGAATGCCAAAAACGAGTCTACGGTTGTAAAGTGAAGAAAGATTAATAAGAAGAAGTCTGCTAGAATAAGAAGGTAGGCGAAGACTCGGGTCCCAATTAAGACCGCGTAACGCAAACTTAAGGAATTGCTTCTGTACCGATTCAATACTACGCTGGTGAACATCATATTGCGGATTCCACACTGGCGAGCAATATTCTAGAGTAGGGCGAACTAATGAAGTGTATAAAACCTTTGTTACATAGGGATCATCAAATTCTTTGGCCCAACGTTTAATGAAGCCAAGAAGGCTGCATGCTCTATTGACAATAGATGAAATATGAACATTAAATGAAAGTTTTGGGTCAAACATCACGCCTAAGTCTTTGAACGATGGTACACAATCTAACAGAACAGACTTAACAGAGTAATGAACTAGGAACGGAGACAAACGACTGAAAGTCATAAAAGAACACTTAGAGGCATTAAGGTGTAATTTATTAACGTGGCACCAATCACAGAACGCATCGAGATCTGATTGCAAGTACTGTTGGAAAGAAGGATCATTATAGGAATAACAAATCTTGACGTCATCCGCAAACATGAGCACGCGTGAATGAGCCAAGGCCAAAGGCAAATCATTTATAAACAGTGTAAATAACAGGGGGCCCAGATGACTGCCTTGTGGTACACCTGACGTAACTCGAACAGTTTTAGATATCGAGGAACGAAAAGACACCATTTGGGTTCTGCCAATAGGATACGACTTTAACCAAGCCAACAGTTTTGGGGAAAAACCCATTATGTTAAGTTTCGCGAGAAGCATAGAATGATCAACCGTATCGAAAGCCTTACTAAAGTCAGTATAAATAACATCAGTTTGACACTTTTTACGGAAGCCATGGTGTACAAGGGTAGTCAATTCTAAAGGTTAGTAAGCGACAACCACCGTTCATGAAGCCATGCTGACAAGGAGAAATAATGGATCTGGATAGGTGTTGCAATATCTGAATCATTATTAGCAGTCTGGTCATTAAGTCTGAATGTGGAAGGTAGTACATTAGAGCGTCTTTTGGAATTAACATAGTTGTAAAATCTTTTGGGGTTCTTATAAAATTCAACCTTACAGCGAACAATATAATTATTGTAGCATTGAGTGTTTAAGAGACAAAATTGAGATTTAGCTATACAGTAATTTGCATAGTCAAGTCGCGAACCACTTTTTTTAAATCTTTTAAAATATCTCGATTTAATGTTACCAAGATTAGAGAGCCTATGTTTAAACCAGACTGGCGCGCTGGAGGTAGAGACATTCACATAAGCAACGTATTTATCAATTAGAGAATTAAGAGCAGTTAGAAAAACTTCACTGCACAATCTAGATCGCAGCACTCAAATAGAAATGACCAATCAAAAGAGAAAATAAGGCTATTAAGAAGATTAAAATTTGTTTTGTTATTAAATGAACTAGTAACGGAATTGTAAGAAATAGTCACTTCAATGGTAGGGTGATAAGGATCTTCAGGTTTCACTAGGGGCTGTGTCCGGGATACAGCACTAACAGTGCGATCAGAGACAAAAACAAGATCAAGGATTCTTTTAGAAGAGTTAAGGAAAGAATTCAACTGATATAGCGGACATTCAAGTAGGCTATCAAGAAAAACATGTTGAGATGAAGGAATTAAAAAAGATAGATTATCATCAACAAGCCAAGATATATTAGGCAAGTTGAAATCACCTAAAACTATAAGGAAATCACGATCTTTAAGACGACTAAAAATAGTTTGCAAAACATCAGCATGGTGCTTATAGGCCATGATATCAGAAGCTGTAGGAATATATGAACAAGAAATATATAAGCTTAAGTTGGAACATTTAACTTCGACGCAAATAAACTCAACACCTAAGGGCAGATCAAACACAACACGATCAAGCCTATAAGAAATAAAGTTATTAGAAAGAATTTCATTATCCAATACAGAGGAGTAATGCCGAGTTTCAGAGAAAGCTAATATGTCAGTCGAAAAGGTTTGGCTATCACAGAACAGGTTCGAGAGCTTGGTAAGAAGTCCTCTTACATTTTGATAATGAATGCAAAGACTAGACTTTATTAGTTTTTTGAAGCGGAAGATAAATTAGGAAGGTGGACACGCAACGGACGGGAGCGCTTTTTGGGCGCAAACTCGTGTACAACTAGGCCCTCTGGCCAAAAATTAGTGTCAACCATAGCTGACAAATATTCTTTGGGTAATTTTAATTTGTAATTTTAAAAGAGGAGATTTCGCGAGGCCTAGAAAACTTAAACTTTTGAATTAAAACTTTAGCAGGGCATATATTACTAATGTAAGCTGCCACAGACGACTCAGAAGTATCAGGAGCAAGCCTAGAGATAAATAATTGTTTGCGATGAGGCACTACAGTTAGTGGAGGCGGAGGAGCATTGGGATCCGCAAGTGATTGAGAGCTAGCGTGATACTGTGATTGATCAGAGTTCCCGTTAGGGATAGAATGAGGTACACCAGGGCTTGTAATGGGTACTTCAATCTGAAAAGAAGAGCATAAAGAGGGACAAGAAGATGGTGTAGGCGAAAGTAAAATGGGAGACGATGTAATAGAGAGTACTGGCGACTGCTTGCGAGGCAACTCAAGGGTACATTTCTTGGGCGACTTCTCAGAAGGTGGAACAAACTTGAATTGCGACAATAAATGTACGCTAGAGTCCCACTCGTTAGACAGCTGTTTGGCCAGTTTGTTTAAAGAAAGAAACTTTAAACGAAGATCCCTATACATACGGCTAAAATCAAGCTGCTGGCTGGCACAAGATGGGCAAGTCCAGCGCATTAAGCCAAGCTCAGGCTTAGACACAGACAAACCAGAAAATTTTTCGTAGTCGCGGCCATTGAGTCCAGCACATTTTAAGTGAATAAGATTATCGCAAAGCCAACAGGATATTGCTCTATACTGATCATCAAAACGATCAGAACGCTTGCAAGTAGGTAGACAACAAGCCATTATAAAGCCAAAAGAAACACAAGGCAAACAAAAATAAATAAATTTATATATATAAGAATAAATAGAAAAATTTAAATACACAGCACAAAAATAATTATCGATAAGAAATCAATAATTACAAATAAAACAAAGAGAACAGCTAGAGTGCACAGCACAAGAGAGAGTGCAACAACAGTTTTAAGCCGAGCTTTGAGAGGCGGCCTTACAAAAGTGATTACGCGGGAGAGAAGCTGAGCACAAGCACAAAGCAGAGAGAACAACAAAGCCACTAGCACTGATGGTATGATGGGGTCGATGAGGGGAGCAACTGCAGAAGCAATGACGAGAGAGAAAAAAATAAAAAGAAAAAAAATTAAATGCAACAAACACTAATCACGAAACAGAAAAACGGTTTAAACTATTTAATTTGGCGAATTATGGAAATAAAACACAAGGGTGTCAAGCAAACAACACCAGTGAAAGCGTAAACAAACTAAGCACAATTAAAAACTGAGAGAAAACAATAAATATTAATAAAAACTCAGGAGCTATGCAAAAACACGACCGTCACGTCAGAGAGCAGAAGCTTTATGAATATGTTTTGTTATCTTGAATGTTAAAATTTGCAAGGGTATGGTAAATGGTGCAAAAAATTTGCTGAATATACTTTAAAAAAATATTCTAAATTTTATTATTAATTTAATAAAAATAATTATTTTTATTTTGTATTTTTATAATAATTTAATATTAAAGTATGATTATTTTTATTTAAATTGATTTTTATTATAATTTTATAAAGATTTTTTATTATTAGGGGACAATAATCAGATTTAGTGATTAAAAATAATTATTTTTATTTTAATTAAATAATAACAAATTAATTATATTAAAATTTAATTTATTAGTTTAATTATGTAAAGTTATTAAATATTTTTATAATACAATTTATTTTTATTTAATTATTATTTTTTTATAAATTATATTTTAAAAAATAAAGTTTTATTTTGGCTTAAAAATTTGTTATTAATTTGATTTATATGTAAATTTTTGTATGAATTTGTATTTATTTTAAAAATAAATATACTGCTCAACTTTTGACTCAAGTGTATCTGCAAAAAAATTTAACCCCAACGGTACAAAGGATTTTGACTCACGGAAAAGATTTAATGGAATATCAGTGTTTACCAATTGGAGAGCTTTCCGAAGAAGCACAGGAATGTGAAAACAAGGACTACAAAAGGTTCAGATACATAAATACACTTCTTGTGTTAGACAAAATGAAGACCTTTTAAACATGCTGGCAGCCTATTCGGACCCACTTATTGCATCACTGAGAAGCGTGTATAGTTTATTAGATATTGATATAAATATTGGATATTATTTTGAAAAAACCAGCCATCAATAGCAAATTGTCAAAATTAACCTTAAAAGATTTAAAAATCAAAGAAGCTAACATCGGCTATGCCGAAGTTTATACGTCCTTGGTAATAATAATTTTACATGTTTGTTTTCTGCAACTCAATTCATCAATATACAAACAAAACAATTTTAGTCTCTATTTTACAATTTGTTCGTCTTCTTCCCTCATTCCCAAAGCAAAGCAACGCACGCATACACATGCAATTTATGTAGCGTTGCGTCTGTGTGTGTATGCATATACTCTGTTGATGACGAAAGACGTAGTAGACAGCAAACAGCGCTGCCGGCAGAGCTGGGAGCAGAGCCGATTATTATATTGACTGTAACTTGTGTTATATTTATCCGATCACATTCAAATTTTGGGATCTGGAGTTTTATATCCAATATTATCTATTGTTATAATAAAACAGAATGCGTGTGGTTGGTTGTGCAGTTTATTCGCGACTAACTTCTATTTGTCTCTCATCGAGTCATTGTTCTCTTTAACGCATCTCGAGAGAGAGTATACAAAGTTACATATATATATTCGTATGTGTGTGAGTTGAGAGAGAATTATTTCAACACCCTTCCTCAATGCAAGTATGTCCACAAATTTATCTTATACTTAAGAAATTCGTAAACTCTACATGCTTCTTCTTCGCAAGATTCTTGGTTAGGATATCAGCTATCATTTCATTAGTAGACTTATACTTTAAAACAATCTGACCATCATTAACTACTTGTCTAACAAAATGATATCTAATGTCCACGTGCTTCGTCCTTGAATGATGTACCGGGTTCTTAGCCAATTGCTGCGCGCTGAGGTTATCGCCATACAAAACGGTAGATGTATCTTCCTCTCCGCAACCAATCTCGATGATTAATCGACGCAATACAATGGCTTCTTTGCACGCTGTTGATAACGCCATGTACTCTGCTTCGGTGCTGCTAAGAGCAACACTCCGCAGCTTCTCCGATTTCCATGATATCGGTCCGCCAGCCAGAAAATATACATATCCTGTATAAGACTTGCGATCAATCCTATCGCCTGCCCAATCTGCGTCCACGAAACCAGTAAACGCCGCATCCAACTGCTTGTAATGAATCTTGAAGCCAACTGTCGAAGCCAAATATCGTAAAACATGCTTTATGGCTGCAAGGTGTTCATTATGGGGGTCCTTGTTACGTTGAGCCAACTTCGATACTGAGTGGAGTATGTCTGGTCTAGTAGTCAACGCAAGCCACATTAGCTCGCCTATCATTGACTGATAAAGAGTTGCATCAACCCTTTTATACTCCATTTTATCGCAGGCTACCTGATACCCTGCTTCTAACGGTGTTGCAGCTGGTCTGCACTGAGCATAGCCATATCGAACCAGTAGATCCTTGATGTACTGTGAATGACCCAATTATATTTCGCCTAATTCGCCATCACGGTGAACCTCCATGCCAAGGAACAGACGCATAGGTCCCTTGTCAACACATTCAAACGCTGCCATTATAGCTGACTTAATCCTGTCAAGATCCGATTTCTCCTGGCATCCTATAAGAAGATCGTCTACATAGACAAGGATTAGAGATAAAACCTTTTGCTTGCTAAACAGCAAGCAAACGTATACAAACGTATAGACATGGTTCATTGTCGCAAGGTATGAACCCATTAGCTCGCAAAACACTATCGAGTTTGGAGTTCCACTCCCGTCCAGACTGTTTGAGTCCATATAACGCCTTTTTCAACAGAAGTACCTTACTTTTGTCTTCAGTTGCGTATCCTTCGGGCTGCCTCATGTATACGGTATCGCCCAAATCACTGTTTAAGTAAGCCATCTGGTGTAGATACAATTTTAACTGCGCTGCTAGGGCCCAGATGAATCGAACACTCTCCAAGCGACATACAGGCGAGTATGTTTCATTGTAGTTCACTCCATAGCGCTGTGAACATCCTTTTGCTACTAGTCTCGCCTTAAAACGCTCGACTTCTCCCTTTGCATCACGCTTTACACTGTAGACCCACTTGCAGCCAACAGGTTTATACCCTTCCGGTAGCGTACTAAGCTGCCAAGTGTGATTTGACATCAAGGAATCATACTCCTTTTGCATAGCCTCACGCCAATGCGAAGCAAACGGACTACTAAGCGCCTCTTCATAGGTCTCTGGTATGATCACCTCACTTGTAATCAATGCGCTTAAAATATTGAACTGCTTCTTTGGTCTGCCAGGCCTTCCAGTTCGAATCAGCTTCGGCCTGCCGTGTCCAACACGTTTTTCAACCACAGGTTCTGCCACTTCTTACTACTTACTTACGCTACTGCTGCCCTTCTCGCTGACCTCTGCATCAGAGTCGTCTGTACTGCTGAAGTCATCTGCTGCATCAACAGATCCTGAATCCTGATCATCCGCATATGGAAAATCAAACTTGACGATATCACCATTCGAATCGCCATTGCCGAATCGCTCGTCGAACAAAACGTCTCGCTTCTCAACAACTTGCCTGGTTTCGGCGTCGTACAACCGATACCCTTTCGCATTTCGAGAATAACCAACCATTCGATATTCTTTGCCCTTTGGATCAAACTTGCCCTTATGATGTCCTTTGTCCAGTGCCACTGCAATAGACCCAAAAACTTTTAAATGACTTATTGATGGTTTCTTACCATTCCATGCTTCCATTGGAGTCATGTTAACCAGGGCTAGAGTTGGTGACCTATTCCGCAGATAAGCAGCTGTATAAACTGCCTCAGCCCAAAGAGATTGATGTAGACCAGACTGGATGAGCAAGCATCTTGACATCTCCACAAGAGTTCTGTTAACTCTCTCTGCTACACCGTTCTGCTGCGGCGTGTATGGTCCGTGAGCTGCCGCAATATTCCATTGCCCTTGAGAAACTCGTCAAACGATTTATTGACGTACTCGCGACCATTGTCGCTCCGAATGCACTTTAGCTTCTTTCCAGTTTGCCGCTCTGCCATGTTTTTAAACTCGACAAACTTTCCAAATACTTCATCCTTTCCCTTCAGGAAATATACAAATATGCGACGTGACCTGTCATCGATAAATGTCAAAAAGTATCTGCTGCCTACAAGGCTTTTTGTATCGAACGGACCGCACACATCTGAATGCACCAGCTCCAAGATTTCCTTAGCTCTGTTCTTGGTCGAATCTGGAAATGGCTGTACTGTGATCTTGCTTACCATGCAGATTTTGCAGGGTTCCAACGACGTTGAGTGAAACGTTCCCATGCCACGGGCCAAATCCTTTCGTGCAATTTCAGCCAAACTGCCATAGTTGAGATGTCCGTACCTTTTATGCCACAAATCTTCGTAAGACTGTTCAATGGCGTAGCATTCGCTCGGTGCTGTTCCAAAAATATACAAACGGCCAACTTTGCCCGCTTTCAGAATGCATTCACCCTTTTGGATCACTCGTGCATACTTTTGGCCAAATTCAACAATGCTTCCATGTTCAACTGCTTTGCTCACCGACACGAAATTACCTCTCATTTTGGGTACATACAATACATTCTTTAATGCAAGTATACGTGAAACCATATTCAGCTTTACCTCGCCCTTTCCTTCAGCCTGAAGAGAGTTATTATCAGCCCAAACAATTTTCTCCGAATGTTTCACAAATGTTGAAAACAAATCTCTGTTACAACACATATGGCTGGTGGCGCCACTGTCCAGACACCAGTTCGATCATTCCACACATTTCGCGTCCAACGCGTTCAGCAAACCTAACGATGACTGTACTGCCTTGTTCGGGTTCGATGCAACCTTCCGACCGTTTACACTGGGACAATTTGTCGCCACATGCAAAACAGTTCAAAACTTTTTGCTTTTTCTTCCAATTGTCTCTCTGCATCGATTGCTTTTCCACCACTGTAAACGCTTTTGCGCTCTCGATCGGTTTTTCGCTCTCTCTTTTGCGCTCTCCTTCTCTCAGCTTTATGCATAACATGTCGAAACTCGGCAAACTGTCGCGCGTCTCTATGGCGACAACGAAATTGTCGAATTCGTCTGGAAGACTGGATAGCAAAATAATCGTTACAAGCTCGTCCAATATTTCAATTCCAACGCCAGCAAGCTTGTCCAAGATTTCCCTGAAATCCGACAAATAACTCGATATGCTTTGACCCTCCTGAATGCGTCTACTGAGCAATTTCTTGAAAAGAGCTACTTTTCTAACGGGTCCTCTGGGTTGATGAGCTTCCTGAAGCTTCTTCCAAGCCTCATGTGCACTTGCACAGTGCTTCACATGTCCCAACTGTGAAGTCTTGACGGTGATCATTGCCAATGCCTTCTGATCCAGCGTCGTCCATCCGGTGTTCTCCCCAGTAGTTGGCCTTGCCAATACGCCTGACGCCACATTCCACAAATCCGCATGCACCAGCACACTTTTCATCTGGATGCACCACGAGTCATAATTACTGTCCTCGAGTTTATCGATCTGATATAACGCCGACATTATACTCGTTTATATATACTTTGTGAAAAAACCGTCTAGAACACAGCGCGAAATCTAATTTCTTCTAGAAATTACCGCAGCAACCACATAGGCACATTGTCTGGGTCCATAACCTATTGCTATAATAAAACAGAATGCGTGTGGTTGGTTGTGCAGTTTATTCGCGACTAACTTCTATTTGTCTCTCATCGAGTCATTGTTCTCTTTAACGCATCTCGAGAGAGAGTATACAAAGTTACATATATATATTCGTATGTGTGTGATCATGCATGCATTGAGTTGAGAGAGAATTATTTAAACATTATCACATATGTAAATTTCATAGCATACTCCAATTTTTATGAAAATGTTTCTTATAGTTCTTCTAGAGCTATAGTGGTCTAGTGGTCCGATCCTGATGGTTTTTAAGACGGCTGAGTAATTATTGACGTAATTGAGACGGCTGTAATTATTGATTATTTATCAATAATTATCTTTGTGTTGTGAATTTAATTTTTCTATATATTCTTATATATATATAATTTTTTTTGCCTTTCTTTCGGCTTTTCAATGGCTTGTTGTCTACCTAATTGCAAACATTCTGATCGTTTTGATGATCAGTATAGAGCAATATCTTGTTGGCTCTGCGATAATCTTATTCACTTAATCATGTCGGCTCTCAATCACTTGCGGATCCCAATGCTCCTCCGCCTCCACTAACTGTAGTGCCTCATCGCAAACAATTATTTATCTCTAGGCTTACTCCTGATACTTCTGAGTGGTCTGTGGCAGCTTACATTAGTAAGTATTGACTATTAGAAAAAAAGAACTACTGTTAGTTTTCATGTTGGGATATTTAATGTGCCCTCCATGGGCGTATTAGAAATAAAAGTAAAAACGAAGAGGGGCCCTACATGGGCGTAGTTTAAATTGCAATGATAATGTGACTCGTCACACAATTGTGATTGATCTGAGTTCTTGTCGTGGAAGCATGATGAGTCTGCAGCTTCTGTTTTGCGCTAATCTGATTCTCAGTCAAGCCTTAATGAAAAGGTCTTGTCGCTTGTCGTCGACATTGGGTTGTCCAAACACCAATACTTGGTCATTAGATCATTTATAAATTCAGAAGTTTCCTATAACTTATTGCCAAGTTACGAAAAAATTCTTAAGTTCAAAACATTGAGATATCCAAACAATATTGTTGTAGACGAAACACATGCAGAAGTGGAACTACAAAGTCTTTTAGACAACACGGCTTCAAGTATTTTAGAGCTTCAAAAGAATTTAATTGAAGAACGTTTGGATGAAACTGAAAAAACTTTAACATTAATTGGAAAATGGGGATTCGATGGCAGCACTGGCCACAGCGAATATAAACAAACGTTTTCCAATGGTATTAATGACGAGAAAAGTTTATTTGTCACATCGTACGTCCCACTTCAGCTTGTACCCGACTCTAAAGTAATATGGAAAAATCCCAGGCCATCGTCTACCCGATATTGTAGGCCACTCAGGCTTCAATTTAAAAAGGAGACCGCTGCACTTTCCGTCGAAGAAGAGTTCTACTTCAAGGAGAAAATAGCTAACTTGAAGACAATGCATACAATTTGAAGAGCATACAATTTGCAATATAAAGCACGCCCTTCAATTAACCATGGTGGATGGTAAAGTTTGCAACGCGTTAAGCAACACGTCCTCGATGAAATGCTTTATATGTGGAGCAAAGCCCACAGAAATGAATAATATTGAAGAATGTGTTGGAAGAGATGTGCAAGAAAAGTATTTTGAATTCGGGCTATCACCACTTCATTCATATATCCGGTTCTTCGAATATTTCTTGCACATTTCGTACAAGCTGGATGTAAAGCTTTGGCAAGTACGATCGGGAGAACTCAAGTCTATTGTATCAAAGAAAAAACATCAAATTCAAGCGGAGTTTCGAGAGAAAATGGGGTTACTGGTCGATACGCCAAAGGATGGAGGTAGAGGAAACTCCAACGATGGCAATACTGCCAGGAAATTTTTCAGTAACCCAAGCTTAGCATCTCAGATTACAGGCATTGATGAAGAAGTTATTGCCCAATGCGCTACGATACTGCAAGCCTTAGCATCAGGATACAAAATAAATATAAAAAATGCGAAAAATTCGCACTAGATACAGCGAATAAATTAATTAAAATGTATCCATGGTACTACCTTCCAGCAACAGTGCATAAAATTTTAATTCATGCACCAAAGGTTATAGAGCGCGCTTTGGTTTCGAGGAGCTCTCAGAGGAAGCTGCAGAGTCAAACAATAAAGAAATAAAAAAGTGCCGGCTGCAGCATACTAGGAAGATGTCTCGTATACTGACAAATACAGATTTAATTAAAATGCTTCTTTTGAAATCAGACCTTTTTATAACAGGTCAAAGAAATATGCCAAAGAATCAGAAATCCACTTTTTTATCATCTACATATGATTTATTGGATGACGTATGTTAACCTTGTTTATTATTTATCTTTAATTTTCATCGTTTTTATTATCTTATAATTAAATAATATTTGCTGTTATATATGATTAAAAAAATGGAATCACGAATTTTTTAAATTATTTATTGCTGGAGCGGAGGGGGGGGGGGGGGGGGGGGGGGGGGGGCTGGGTCGGGGAGTTTCTCTTTCACAAATATTTACTGTATGCTATCTAAATTCATCTCTAATACCCAGAAAAAAATTTCAGCTCTCTATCTTTACGGGAAGTATTTTTGGCCACCAGCCCCATATAAGCGCAACCAGTGTGCGTTGCTCCAGGGCTGACGTGAGTGGGCAGAGTAGCGGTGTCATTTGCCGGGGCGAGCGATGGTCGAGGGCGGGGCCCGGAGAAGTCTAGGGGCATCTCCTCGTTGTCAGACTGAGTCTCACTGACCCTGACGGTTGTCAGAAGAACACTTTTGTTTTCCTTGGGGGTCTTATCGGCTCATACACGGGCCGCAGAGGGGTGTCCGGCATAGCTGCTTCCACGACTTCTGGAGATTGACGTCTCTCCAGACACTCACAAACGGACCGCGGAGGGGTGTCCGGTGTCTCGACGCTCGCTTGATCCTTGCTCCCTGAAGGTCTCTCGGTCGAGATGTCGGTCGGGGCTAACTCCACGCGGCAGAGCAGGACTGGATCTTCCGGTGGTCTGCCGCCTGTGGTAGGGCCGGACGTGACAGGGCCGTGTTCCCTTTCCCATACCGCAATCATTTCTTCGACGATCCAGGCTATGTCGGCCTCGCGATCGCCGTCGTCTTCTCCTTGCTGTGACATACTGCTGTGAAATATAAAGTGTGTTTAAACTACCCTGAATTCTGAGTGTACTAACGAGGCCCTATGAGTGCGGTTTACAAAAGTGCTATGATTAAAGCTAAGATACAATGTTTTAGATAATTTTTTTTTTTTTATTTTTTTTTGCCCAGCATGGGTGCGAAGAGCCCCTCTTTAGAAGGGAGGGTGACGTTGGGCAGGCGCACCCACCAACAAGTGGTCGCCCTTGAAAGATCTTTAATCAGTGGCCTCGTGCGGGCCGTGGGTACAAGGTGTCCCGAGGCCGATGTCTTCAGAAAGACCGAGTTCTGGGGGTTCGATGTCATCACTATTGAAGGCCTTTAAGTCAGTCAGCCAGACCGGCGGTACGTCGCTCACGCCCCTGGTCTTCTTGTAGTCTAACGACGTTGCTGGAAAGAAACTTGACCACCTCACCTGCCATGCTCTCGATGTTTGGACGCCAGTCGCGTCGTCTCAGGTCGTAGTATTTCTTTTGATTCTGGGTAGCGTTCAGTTGATTCTCATGTACGAGCTTGAAAATATCTTCCATTCGTCGGACGCGCTCGTCGGGGCTAGGGAGTTCGTTACCGGAATCATCCGTTACTTGGTCATAAAGAGCGCCGGGCATACGGGGTTCCCGACCTAATATGATGTAAGCTGGACTGAATCCGGTGGTGTCGTTGACGCTTGAGTTGATCGCTAGTGTTATTTCTGGAAGCCATTGATCCCAAGTGTTTTGCCCATTCTCCAGGTATTGTGCAATCATGGTCTTGATGGTTCCATTTGCTCGCTCGGTAGGATTCTGCTGTGGAGAATAGGGGGCGGTATGCTGGAGTATAATTCCGGACGTTTTGCAGAAGTTTTTGAAAATTTTGCTAGTGAACTGGGTACCATTATCGCTCACGAGGGTGCGAGGATTGCCGAATCGGGCACAGATCCTTTCACGAAATGCCTTCTCCAAAGCGGCTGAAGTGGCCTTACGAAGTGGTACCATCTCGATCCATTTACTATGTAAATCCAAGAAAACTAGTAACATCGTATTACCTTGCTTAGAACGTGGCAAAGGCCCGATGAAATCAGTACACACGGTATTGAAAGACTCCGCGACTTGACGGGTGAGCATTTTGCCCGCTGGTTTCATTTGCGCCGGTTTAAACTGCAAGCAGGTGAGGCAGCGTCTAACGTAACGCGCGACATTTTGGAAGAGGCCCGGCCAAAAGTATCTTTGGGTCACTCGCAAAGTGGTTTTCCTGATCCCCAAGTGGCCAGCCGTCAACACATTGTGACATTCCTTTAGTACTTGGTCTCGAAATTCTAGGGGAACGCATAGTTTCCAAAGTGTAGAATCGTGGTCGTCTGCGATAAATCTGGCCGTTCTCGAATATATAATCTGAAAAATCCGCAGGGTGTTCCGTGACGTGCTGCCGCATCTTTAGCCACCATTTGCACTCCGGTTCTACTAGTTGTGCCCAGTGGAGCACATCCCAAGGTTGTCGCGATAAGGCATCGGCAATCACGTTCAGCTTACCTCGTCTATAATGTACCTCGAACTCATATTGTTGCAACTCCAGCGCCCATCTGGCCACAAGCCCCGTGGGATTTTCTATCGAGTTTAGCCACTTCAGAGCCAAATGGTCCGTGATCACCTCAAAGCAATAGCCTTCCAAATAGCAACGATACTTCCTGATGGCCCAGACTATTGCTAAGCATTCTTTCTCATTAGTCGAGTAGTTTTCCTCCGCCTTCAAGAGACGTCGACCAGCGTAAGCAATGACTCTTTCCACACCGTCGATACTCTGAGTGAGCTTTGCGCCGAGACCAACATTGCTGGCATCAGTCTGTAAGCAGAACTTTACAGCGAAATCTGTACAAGCTAAGACAGGGGCAGTGGTGAGACGTGTCTTGAGTGCATCGAATACCTGTTGTTGTTCTACGTTCCAAAACCAACTAAAACCTTTCTTTAACAAACTCGTGATGGGTTGCGCCGTGTCTGAGAAGTTGGGTACGAACCGCCGATACCAAGAGGCGATACCGAGACATCGACGTAACTCCTTGACATTGGTTGGTGGCTGAAGGTTACGGATAGCTGCTACCTTTTCAGGGTCAGTATGGGTACCATCCTCGCTGACAACGTGACCTAGAAACTGGATCCGTTTTTTGAAGAAACGACATTTGTCTCGGTTGATTCTTAAATTGGCTTCTCGTAGACGTCGAAACACACGGACTTCAAACTCGGCTTTGCGACGATGATTTATCCAATGAACGCCCATTGCTAGTATGTTAGTAAAGACTCGGAGTCGTAGTGTAAGTGATAAACAGCTAAGGGATATCGGAGTTCGCCCAGTAGGCTACGCGATACTGCTTAAAGATGGCTACGGTAAACCGATAAGCTAGGGTATGGATGTGCAATTTGACCAATGCGTATATATATACATATGTTTTATTTAATTTTTAATAAATTCTGCAAGGGAGGAATTGTCAGAAAATATAAAAATGTATATATGTATGTTTGTTCAAAGAAGAGTAAGTAACTCTTTTTTTTTGCACAATAAAAAAAACACTAACACGAAACCCAACGCGCGACTGTACTTGCAAATCAGTGTGAATGAAGGAATGACATGAATGAAGGAATGAATGAATGCAAATCAGTGTGAATGAAGGAATTGTTTATTCTCATTCTTACTAGCCGCTCGTGTGTCCCTGTCTCTTTGTCGCATGTAACTGTCGCTTGCACAGAAAACTAAAAGCGCGTGGCACATCGGCGACCTTCAAATACCCTAACCACAAATATACGTATATATATATATATATATAAAAACGTTTAATTCTGAGTTGAGTCCGATATATATATTGATGAATATGCATATATGTAAAAATTTTCACTCTTTTGTGGACTCATATATATATATATATATATGTAGGAAATGAGGCGGGCATAATCGTGGCAATCGGGCAGTAGCTAGTGTGCGAGACAGAACGAAACGCAACGGCCGTACCTATCTGGTTGACTCACTCATTAGCGAATAAATAGAGGCGTTGATTCAAAAAGCACTCGCAATCGTACTCTCGCCTCGATCACATCACTTAAATAATATAAAATATATGTATTCTTAACCCGAAGAAACATTGTTAATAAAATAAGACTAAATAAGGAAATCACATCCTTTAATAATATTGAAATAAATAATCCGGGATAAAGTAAAACCCCACATATATATATATATATATATAGTAATAAATCCGATTTTCCCAATAAGGAAAAAAAAGATTTGTTTTGTGAGTTAAAAGCAACGTACTTTATAATTTGAATGAAAACTTGCAACTGGTTACAGAAATGTCTTATGGTTATATTTATAAGCTAAATTTGGGAGCACTTTGGTGGCGTGATTGACATTTGGATGATTTGATTGGTCCGAATTTAATTGCTGAGTTAGCGTTCTCACGCTTTTGGTTGTTAGGGGGACAATTATTATTTCAAGTGTTTAATTGTTTATGTTAATTTTATGGATTAGCGTTCATACGCTTTGGTTTTGAGGGGGACAATTGCTTATAAAAACGGATGTTTACTTTAACTTTATGAATTTTAGGGAATCAAGTTATGTGCGTGATTGGAGTGGGAAATTGAGTGGTGTGAGTGGATGGAGTGGCGGATATATTACTATATATATGTATTAATGTACATACATATATATATATTTTAATATTTCCCTCATAATTCTCATCAAGGTCCCTGCTCGGGCGCCATCTGTAACGAAGCTCTGTCTGGGGTACAATTCTCAGTCCCAGAGTCCCGTCTACAGAACATTTATGTGATCTGGAGACCTTGATGAGTATTAGGATGGGGGACTGACACCACATGAAGGGGAGAAAAGGGAAGGGAAAGGAGTAGGAGGAGAATTCAAGAGGAGTAGCAACGACTGACCTCGTCTGCCAAGCGAAACCCGCTTGGCCAAGATCCGTTGCCTCTTGGACTGGGAAAGGGAAGCGTGAAAGGAAATGTTAGTGTGGTTATGGGAAAGGGATGGGGAAGAGGAACTGCAACGACTGGTCTCGTCTGCCAAATTAAGCCCGCTTCGCCAAGATCCGTTGCCACTTCACCTTGAGTGACTGAGCCTAGAGACCAGCGACTGACTTCGTCTGCAGGAGAATAACTCATCCTGCCGAAGTCCGCTAATCCTTCGGCTCCACTCAATTAGTTAAGTGGCCAAGGAAAAGGGAAGGGAAAGGGTATGCATAGATTCGGCGACATCTTTTGCAAATTGGGTCCCTACCGCACTCAAGCAAAACAAGAAGGGAACTTTGGACATGGGCTCACCTGCTAATCCTGGTTTTCACTTGATGGTTGCCTATGGTTCTATATCAGGGCCCGGCACAAAGAGAGCGCTAAAAAAGTTTAGTTGTATGTGTGCACTTGCTTGTATGCGTATGTTGCTTTACACTGCGCAAAATTAAACTTCATCAAATTCTGCCTCGAATCAAAAAAACGAGTGCAGCAAATAATCTTATGCAAGTAAAAGATAGAGAAAACAAAGCAGCGATCAATTTTTTCATGTGTGTTTTCTCAACAAAGCGACATAGATCAGCTTGCGTCGAAATGCTGAGGGAAACTAAATCAACCCTCATCCTCTGTGTGAGGACTTCGGCAGCCGTTCGGTTACACGCATACGAGGTGCCGAACGTGTTCGTCCCCCGGGGGATATGAGTGCCGGGCTCTGTTCTATATCTTCTGCTGCTGGTTGCTCACTTTTAACTTTGCACTCTCGTGGTCACTGGCGAAGTGATTTCCTTCTAATTCTAACTCTCTGTTGAAACCCACCCTTGCTCTGCCTACTTATGTCCTAACGGTGAAAACATACGATGCGTCTTGTGCTTTGGCACGCGTCACGATCGCCGTCTCTCTCTCTCTCACTTTCGATTTACTCATGTTCTCTTTAGCGTCGGCATGCGGCGCAGCGTCCGCTGTCGGGAGGTTGTTCTCTACGCAACGCGTCGACGCTGCAGCCGCATCAAGACGGTAGCTAGAAAGAGAGGGAGGCGTCGATCGTAAGTATTGACTATTAGAAAAAAAGAACTACAGTTAGTTTTCATGTTGGGATATTTAATGTGCCCTCCATGGGCGTATTAAAAAATAAAAGTAAAAATGAAGAGGGGCCCTACATGGGCGTAGTTTAAATTGCAATGATAATGTGACTCGTCACACAATTAATGGATCGATTGCCTACAAGATTGGAAGAAGACGAATTAGTAGAAATTGTACAAGGTAATTTATTAGCTGATCTAAAGGATCGACTACTTTTCGAGGAAATACGGTCATTCAGTCACCTACGCCATCTGGTACAAAAGAGAGAGAATTTTCCTAAAGAATCGAATCGTATCAAGTTTTCAAATACACGAGGAAAAGAGATAGGATCACACCGAGTGTATGCATTAGAGGAAGTAGAAGAAGAAGCAAGTACAATTGAAGGTCATTCTCAAATAGCAGCTCTGCAGAAAAACACTGAGAAATTATCTTGTTGGAACTGTTGTATTCAAGGCCATAAGTGGGAAGATTGTTTAGAAGAGAGAAGAATATTTTGTTACGGGTGCGGTACGCCTAACATTTATAAGCCCAATTGTGTCAACTGCAAAAAAAATTCGGAAAACCGGCAAGTAGGGGCATCCCAGTCAGTGAGGCTAACCCACAACCAATAGAAACCAAAAAACCAAGCCTATCCGATTATTTGAATCAATCTAAAACAGATAGTCAAATAGAGAATAGGCCATAACCTTAGGTTTTTGCCTTATCACGAAAAATAGAGAAACTATTAAGAAATTAAGATCAGAATTTTTGAAGCACCGAAAAATAGAATAAAAAGAAATACACACCGAAGGAGGAAGTTTTTTAAAAATATAAGAGCTAAAAGTAAGATTCTTATATCTACAATATTCCAAGACAAAACTGATATGCGTAGTTATGCACAAGTCTTCTTTTTACGAGTTTCTGAATTAGGTTTGTTAGAGACTGGTGCAAATATAAGTTGCGTGGGTGCAGATTTAGCCCAGAAAGAATGGTTCAAATATAAACAATTTAAATGCATGGGTTCCAATGTGAAAACAGCTGATGGAAAGCAGCATAACGTTTTAGGGGTTATGCAAGTAAAGCTCCAATATAAGGACCAAGAGAAAGATATGGAATTATATGTTATAAGCAAATTAAGCAACGTCTGATACTAGGCATAGATTTTTGGAGAATTTTTAATCTAGCTCCAGGAATTATAAGTTCAGTAGAACGCGAGTTTCAATTAGATAAAGAAACAGAAACATGTCCGTTAACTGAAAAAGAGTTGCACCAATTAGAGATAGTCAAGGAGTTTTTTCCTAACTTTGAAAAACAGGTCCTGGGTCGCACTTCTTTGCTAGAACACCACATTGAGGTAGGTGATGCCAAACCAGTAAAGCAGAGATATTATCCGGTAAGTCCTGCAGTAGAAAGGCTTTTATACCAAGAAGTAAATAGAATGATAAGCCTAGGTGTAATAGTCTCAAAGTGCTTGGAGCTCTCCAATGAGAATGGTAGTGAAGCCTAACAAAGTGAGAATATGCCTGGACGCGCGAAAGGTCAATGAAGTAACTCACAAAGATGCATACCCATTGCAAAGCATTAAGGGTATATTTGCTAGATTATGGAAAGCAAATATCATTTCAAAACTTGATTTAAAAGACGCTTATTGGCAGATAAGTCTAACAGAGCAATCAAAGGCGTTAACAGCATTCACAGTTCCGGGAAGGCCATTGTATCAGGTAACAGTTAAGCCTTTTGGACTCTGTAATGCCGCCGCAACCATGTGTCGCCTGATGGCCGAAATTATTCCACCAGAGTTACATCATTGAGCTTTTGGCTATCTTGATGACCTATGCGTTGTAACATCAGATTTTCAGTCTCATTTAGCAGTTCTGGTAAAAATAGCAGAACAATTTCGTAAAGCCAATTTGACGCTTAACTTGGCCAAGAGCCAATTCTGTGTGACAAAAATAAATTATTTGGGCTATGTAATAGGTAGCGGAGGAATTTCCACAGATCCTTCTAAGATTTCCTGTATTTTAAATTGGCCAACGCCGAAGAGTTTGAAGCAAGTTCGTGGGTTTTTTGGAGTTTGCGGTTGGTATCAGGTTTATCAGAAATTTTGCAGAAATTAGCTGGCCAGCTACCGATATACTGGCTACAAAAAAAACATTCAAGTGGACTTTAGAGGCAAAGGAAGCAATGGATAAACTTAAATCTCCTTTAACCACGGCTCCGTTATTAGCAAATCCAAATTTCCATCAGAAGTTTTTCGTGCATTGTGATGCGTGCGATAAAGGGGTTGGAGCAGTTTTGGTTCAGTTGTCCGATAATCAAGAAGAAAAAACTATAGCATACATGTCTAAGAAACTAAGCAAGGCGCAAAGAAATTATAACGTAACAGAACGTGAATAATTACCGACATTCTAGCCATAGAAAAGGTTCGATATTATTTCGAGTTACAGGAGCTCGAAGTTGTGACGGATCACTCAAGTTTATTATGGCTAATGAGACAACACAACGTATCAGGACGATTAGCCAGATGGATATTACGTTTACAAGCGTTTAAGTTTACGATTTCACACCGAAAAGGAAAAGATGATATAGTTCCAGATGCTTTGTCAAGAATTTGGGAAGCAGACAGAGAATCTCTGGAAAAGATGGAACCAATAATAGATTTGGAATCATCAGCTTTTTTAGATAAGGAATATTTAGAACTCAAACAAAGGGTTTGTGAGAATTTAGAAAAATTCCCAGACTTACAAGTGAAGGAGAAATTTGTATATATTCGAACCGAACATTCATGTGGAAGCGAAGAAGATATATATAATTCGTACTGCTGGAAATTATGGGTACCGGAAAAATTAAGATTAATAGCTATAGAACAAGCTCATGATAATATGTTATCAACATATTTAAAGCACAAATAGAATCGTATAATTTGTTAAAACAAAAACAATTAAAAATATATTTAAAAACATCAAAAACAAACACATGATCCAGCTGCTGAAGGCCTTCATCGGTGGACTTTCCAAAACCGTAAGTGTATTCTTTTTATCACTTTTACCTTTTTACCGCTAGAGCGCATAACATATGGTGATTAAGATTAAAGTGCAAAAGAAAAAAGGTTTGACGCCCACATATACCTATGTTATGCTGCTCACTCGCTATTATTGTTTTTTTTTATTTGTTTTATGCATTGTACATTTTATTTGCCTTTGCCTCACATACAAACTACACTTACAAATGATCATGAAATTTTGAATTAATTAAATTAAAATTATTAAAAGATATAGGTGATATCAATCATTCGGTGTCGCGATTAATTTTTTTTGAATAACCTTGCAGAAAATTGTAACTATTTTATTGCATCAGTCTGCATCACGATTAAATGCGGGGTAAAATCTGGTTGTTCATATTGTTTACAGTAATCATTAAAAGAAAAAGAAAAAAAAAATATATATATATGTAATACAATAGTTAATAATGAAGCGTAGATTTAAATAAAGTAACGGGAGAATGTTATATGTAAATTGTTTTTGAAGAATAAGTAAATAAGAAAAATGTATTTTGAATAGAAGTTTAAGTTCCCACAACATGATTATATAAAAATGATGAAATAGAATGTGCATTTGGGGTCCTTTAACATATCATAATTTTTGTCTTTTGTTATTGGCCATGGACGGGAGGGTATAGATGCATAATGGCTGCCAACATCTAAGCCATACTAGAGCTAGACATCATACATTGGGAGGAGTTCGCGTTAGATAGCTAGTTGATTAACTTAGCGGTATTTTTGTTGTCCTGTTAAATGAGACATTAATAAGCCATACGTTTGTTAATTTTTTTTCGAGAATGCAGTTGTAGCGGGATGTTTCGAAAACTGGAGCAACAACCCGTCCCACCCGGAAGAGCTACTGCTACAAAGGGGTCCCGATCGCTGTAAGATCGGAATATCACTGTGTCAGTTTTTTAACAGAGCCAACACTACCCTGCTACAACAAAATATCTAATATCAAGGCACAGATATTTGTTGAAACATTTCTGGATTTGCTGACTGATTTGGACAATAAATTTCTCAATGTTTGAATAAACATCATTTAACAACAGAATCAAAATTTTTTATAAAAAAAAAAATTAGACCCAAACCACATCGGATGACTTCATTTGGCACGGATGACTTCTTTTGCGCCACCTTGTATGTATATACATATATACCTGAAAGTTTGTTCGTTTATTGTTCAACCTATTTAGAAACCACTGACTTGTCTATCACTCTCTTTTTTCAGTCCTACTTTCGAATTAACTTATAACTGAACCATTTAATGTTCTTTGAGGAAAACTTGCACAAAATGGAAATAACCCATTAAGAATTTTAACCAATAGACTCCCCTTAATTTTGAAGTGTGGGGGCCTTTTTATACAATAATGTTCACCATACCTTTCCATAAGGCGTGAGGTATTATGCCAAGTTCGTTTTTAGCTTCTTTAGGCACGACATTTGCCAAGGCCATTTGGCATACTTTATGCCATTGCATAATTTGGTTTATATCTATGTGCTAGGAGAATCCGAGTGCGTACGTTTTAAAATGTATAATGTAACATACACACACACACATAAATACAGAGCAATAAGAGTAAAACGAAAGCTGTCAGGGGGATGCAACGGAGAGGCAAGACTCAGACAAAGATGGAAAAGTACCGGCAACAGTACTTAAGATACCCTCTTTAAAAATTATTAATACAATCCTTTGCTTATCTGAAAATAATTAAATTTCCCTGAAATAAAGATTTTATGGGCGACTTTTTTCTTGGTAATGCCTGTTGCAAACACCTTGACGACCTTGTAATACCCCAATTATTCTCTACACCATGGTAAAGGGTAAAAACATGCAATGCAATTACAGACGTCGTAGAGAGATTCCCCCTGCAGCATTGCAGACAATACATATCCAGAGCAAGTGGGTCCCTATTGTTTCATTGTTTATGGCTTGGCAACATTGGCTCCGCTTCTGTCTTGTTTCAACTTTCATGGGTTCTTTTCTTGTGCGTGCCACGGATGCCGCCGCAATTTGAGTTGATATTTTTAAAAGTGGCCAAGATACAAGTGAAGAAAAACCAGAGGGCCGGGGCTAACTTCGACCGCGTCAAAGTTTGTATACCCTTGCAACATTTTTGGTAACTCTTTCCTTACCTATAGCCATCAAAGTGGAAAAACGTTTAAGCTAAAAAGGCTAATGTTTCCGAAAGAACGGCCTACAATCTTAGCATAGGAAATAACGAAGATATTGATCAAAGTCACTGTTTTCCACCGATCGTTCCTATGGGAGCTATATGTTATAGTAACCCGATCCTTATCAAATTTGGCACAGTCATTAACAGATATATTAAACTAACAAATGTTTAATTTGAAAGCAATCGCGTCAAAAGTAACGAAGTTATTGACAAAAGTCACTGTTTTCGAAAGATCGTTCCTATGGGAGCTATATGATATAGTCACCCGATCTTGATCAAATTTGGCATAGTCGTTTATATGCGTAATTAACTCACCAAAATTAAATTTCATGACAATAGCTCAGAAAATAACGAAGTTATTAAGAAAAGTCACTGTTCGTGACTTTGCCATTTGTATGGGAGCTATACGATATAGTGATCCGATCCGGCTGAATCCGAGATATACAACGCCTGCAGTATATACAAGCTTACATGCAAAATTTCAGCTCTTTTCAGCTCAGCCTTTTGGACTCTGTAATGCCGCCGCAACCATGTGTCGCCTGATGGGCGAAATTATTCCACTAGAGTTACATCATTGTGCTTTTGGCTATCTTGATGACCTATGCGTTGTAACATCAGATTTTCAGAAGGTTTATCAGAAATTTTGCAGAAATTAGCTGCCCAGCTACCGATATACTGGCTACAAAAAAAACATTTAAGTGGACTTTAGAGGCACAGGAAGCAATGAATAAACTTAAATCTCCTTTAACCACGGCTCCATTATTAGCAAATCTAAATTTCGATCAGAAGTGCGAGTTGGAGCAGTTTTGGTTCAGTTGTCCGTTAATCAAGAAGAAAAAACTATAGCATACATGTCTAAGAAACTAAGCAAGGCGCAAAGAAATTATAACGTAACAGAACGTGAATAATTAGCGACATTCTAGCCATAGAAAAGGTTCGATATTATTTGGAGTTACAGGAGCTCAAAGTTGTGACGGATCACTCAAGTTTATTATGGCTAATAAGACAACAAAACGTATCAGGACGATTAGCCAGATGGATATTACGTTTACAAGCGTTTAAGTTACCGATTTCACACCGAAAAGGAAAAGATGATATAGTTCCAGATGCTTTGTCAAGAATTTGGGAAGCAGACAGAGAATCTCTGGAAAAGATGGAACCAATAATAGATTTGGAATCATCAGCTTTTTTAAAATTCCCAGACTTACAAGTGAAGGACAAATTTGTATATATTCGAACCGAACATTCATGTGGAAGCGAAGAAGATAATTCGTACTGCTGGAAATTATGGGTACCGGAAAAATTAAGATTAATAGCTATAGAACAAGCTCATGATAATATGTTATCAACATATTTAAAGCACAAATAGAATCGTATAATTCGTTAAAACAAAAACAATTAAAAATATATTTAAAAACATTTAAAACAAACACATGATCCAGCTGCTGAAGGCCTTCATCGGTGGACTTTCCAAAACCGTAAGTGTATTCTTTTTATCACTTTTAACTTTTTACCGCTAGAGCGCATAACATATGGTGATTAAGATTAAAATGCAAAAGAAAAAAAGGTTTGACGCCCACATATACCTATGTTATGCTGCTCACTCGCTATTATTGTTTTCTTTTATTTGTTTTATGCATTGTACATTTACATTACATACAAACTACACTTACAAATGATCATGAATTAATTAAATTAATTAAATTGAAATTATTAAAAGATATAGGTGCTATCAATCATTCGGTGTCGCGATTAATTTTTTTTGAATAACCTTGCAGAAAATTGTATTTATTTTATTGCATCAGTCTGCATCACGATAAATGCGGGGTAAAATCTGGTTGTTCATATAGTTTACAGTAATCATTAAAAGAAAAAGAAAAACAAAAAAAATATATATATGTAATACAATAGTTAATAATGAAGCGTAGATTTAAGTAAAGTAACGGGAGAATTTTATATGTAAATTGTTTTTGAAGAATAAGTAAATAAGAAAAATGTATTTTGAATAGAAGTTTAAGTTCCCACAACATGATTATATAAAAATGATGAAATAGAATGTGCATTTGGGGTCCTTTAACATATCATAATTTTTGTCTTTTGGTATTGGCCATGGACGGGAGGTTATAGATGCATAATGGCTGCCAACATCTAAGCCATACTAGAGCTAGACATCATACATTGGGAGGAGTTCGCGTTAGATAGTTAGTTGATTAACTTTGCGGTATTTTTCTTGTCCTGTTAATTGAGACATTAAAAAGCCATACTTTTGTTGATTTTTTTTCGAGAATGCAGTTGTAGCGAGATGTTTCGAAAACTGGAGCAACAACCCATCCCACCCGGAAGAGCTACGGCTACAAATTAGGGTCTTGATCGCTGTAAGATCGGAATATCACTGTGTCAGTTTTTTAAGAGAGCCAACACTACCCTGCTACAACAAAATATCTAATATCAAGGCACAGATATTTGTTGAAACATTTCTGGATTTGCTGACTAGTATAAATATTAAAGTAAGAGATACATTATTTGGACAATAAATTTCTCAATGTTTGAATAAACATAATTTAAAAACAGAATCAAAATTTTTTATAAAAAAAAATATTAGACCCAAACCACATCGGATGACTTCTTTTGGCACGGATGACTTCTTTTGCGCCACCTTGTATGTATATACATATATACCTGAAAGTTTGTTCGTTTATTGTTCGACCTATTTAGAAACCACTGACTTGTCTATCACTCACTTTTTCCCTTCAGTCCTACTTTCGAATTAACTTATAGCTGAACCATTTAATGTTCTTTGAGGAAAACTTGCACAAAAGGGAAATAACCCATTAAGAATTTTAACCAATAGACTCCCCTTAATTTTGAAGTGTGGGGCCTTTTTATGCAATAATGTTAGCCATACCATTCCATAAGGCGTGAGGTATTATGCCAAGTTCGTTTTTAGCTTCTTTAGGCACGACATTTGCCAAGGCCATTTGGCATACTTTATGCCATTGCATAATTTGGTTTATATCTATGTGCTAGGAGAATCCGAGTGCGTACGTTTTAAAATGTATAATGTAACATACACACACACACATAAATACAGAGCAATAAGAGTAAAACGAAAGCTGTCAGGGGATGCAACGGAGAGGCAAGACTCAGACAAAGATGGAAAAGAAAAGTGTTATAAGCAAGTACCGGCAAGGGTACTTAAGATACCCTCTTTAAAAATTATTAATACAATCCTTGGCATATCTGAAAATAACTAAATTTCCCTGAAATAAAGATTTTATGGGCGACTTTTTTCTTGATAATGCCTGTTGCAAACACCTTGACGACCTTGTAATACCCCAATTAATCTCTACACCATGGTAAAGAGTAAAAACATACAATGCAATTACAGACGTCGTAGAGAGATTCCCCCTGCAGCATTGCAGACAATACATATCCCAGAGCAAGTGGGTCCCTATTGTTTCATTGTTTATGGCTTGGCAACATTGGCTCCGCTTCTGTCTTGTTTCAACTTTCATGGGTTCTTTTCTTGTGCGTGCCACGGATGCCGCCGCTATTTGAGTTGATATTTTTAAAAGTGGCCAAGATACAAGTGAAGAAAAACCAGAGGGCCGGGGCTAACTTCGACCGCGTCAAAGTTTGTATACCCTTGCAACATTTTTGGTAACTCTTTCCTTACCTATAGCCATCAAAGTGGAAAAACGTTTAAGCTAAAAAGGCTAATGTTTCCGAAAGAACGGCCTACAATCTTAGCATAGGAAATAACGAAGATATTGGTCAAAGTCACTGTTTTCCACCGATCGTTCCTATGGAGCTATATGTTATAGTAACCCGATCCTTATCAAATTTGGCACAGTCATTAACAGATATATTAACTAACAAATGTTTAATTTGAAAGCAATCGCGTCAAAAGTAACGAAGTTATTGACAAAAGTCACTGTTTTCGAAAGATCGTTCCTATGGGAGCTATATGATATAGTCACCCGATCTTGATCAAATTTGGCATAGTCGTTTATATGCGTAATTAACTCACCAATATTAATTTCATGACAATAGCTCAGAAAATAACGAAGTTATTAAGAAAAGTCACTGTTCGTGACTTTGCCATTTGTATGGGAGCTATACGATATAGTGATCCGATCCGGCTGAATCCGAGATATACAACGCCTGCAGTATATACAAGCCTACATGCAAAATTTCAGCTCTTTTCAGCTCAGCCTTTTGGACTCTGTAATGCCGCCGCAACCATGTGTCGCCTGATGGGCGAAATTATTCCACTAGAGTTACATCATTGTGCTTTTGGCTATCTTGATGACCTACGCGTTGTAACATCAGATTTTCAGAAGGTTTATCAGAAATTTTGCAGAAATTAGCTGCCCAGCTACCGATATACTGGCTACAAAAAAAACATTTAAGTGGACTTTAGAGGCACAGGAAGCAATGGATAAACTTAAATCTCCTTTAACCACGGCTCCATTATTAGCAAATCTAAATTTCGATCAGAAGTGCGAGTTGGAGCAGTTTTGGTTCAGTTGTCCGTTAATCAAGAAGAAAAAACTATAGCATACATGTCTAAGAAACTAAGCAAGGCGCAAAGAAATTATAACGTAACAGAACGTGAATAATTAGCGACATTCTAGCCATAGAAAAGGTTCGATATTATTTGGAGTTACAGGAGCTCAAAGTTGTGACGGATCACTCAAGTTTATTATGGCTAATAAGACAACAAAACGTATCAGGACGATTAGCCAGATGGATATTACGTTTACAAGCGTTTAAGTTACCGATTTCACACCGAAAAGGAAAAGATGATATAGTTCCAGATGCTTTGTCAAGAATTTGGGAAGCAGACAGAGAATCTCTGGAAAAGATGGAACCAATAATAGATTTGGAATCATCAGCTTTTTTAAAATTCCCAGACTTACAAGTGAAGGACAAATTTGTATATATTCGAACCGAACATTCATGTGGAAGCGAAGAAGATAATTCGTACTGCTGGAAATTATGGGTACCGGAAAAATTAAGATTAATAGCTATAGAACAAGCTCATGATAATATGTTATCAACATATTTAAAGCACAAATAGAATCGTATAATTCGTTAAAACAAAAACAATTAAAAATATATTTAAAAACATTTAAAACAAACACATGATCCAGCTGCTGAAGGCCTTCATCGGTGGACTTTCCAAAACCGTAAGTGTATTCTTTTTATCACTTTTAACTTTTACCGCTAGAGCGCATAACATATGGTGATTAAGATTAAAATGCAAAAGAAAAAAAGGTTTGACGCCCACATATACCTATGTTATGCTGCTCACTCGCTATTATTGTTTTCTTTTATTTGTTTTATGCATTGTACATTTACATTACATACAAACTACACTTACAAATGATCATGAAATTTTGAATTAATTAAATTAAAATTATTAAAAGATATAGGTGCTATCAATCATTCGGTGTCGCGATTAATTTTTTTTGAATAACCTTGCAGAAAATTGTATTTATTTTATTGCATCAGTCTGCATCACGATAAATGCGGGGTAAAATCTGGTTGCTCATATAGTTTACAGTAATCATTAAAAGAAAAAGAAAAACAAAAAAAATATATATATGTAATACAATAGTTAATAATGAAGCGTAGATTTAAGTAAAGTAACGGGAGAATGTTATATGTAAATTGTTTTTGAAGAATAAGTAAATAAGAAAAATGTATTTTGAATAGAAGTTTAAGTTCCCACAACATGATTATATAAAAACCAGAGGGCCGGGGCTAACTTCGACCGCGTCAAAGTTTGTATACCCTTGCAACTTTTTTGGTAACTTTTTCCTTACCTATAGCCATCAGAGTGGAAAAACGTTTAAGCTAAAAGGGCTAATGTGTCCGAAAGAACGGCCTACAACCTTAGCATAGGAAATAACGAAGATATTGATCAAAGTCACTGTTTTCCACCGATCGTTCCTATGGGTGCTATATGATATAGTAACACGATCTTTATCAAATTCGGCACAGTCATTAACAGATATATTAAACTAACAAATGTTTAATTTGAAAGCAATCGTGTCAAAAGTAACGAAGTTATTGACAAAAGTCACTGTTTTCGAAAGATCGTTCCTATGGGAGCTATATGATATAGTCACCCGATCTTGATCAAATTTGGCATGGTCGTTTATATGTGTAATTAACTCACCAATATTAAATTTCACGACAATACTTCAGAAAATAACAAAGTTATTGAGAAAAGTCACTGTTCGTGACTTTGTCATTTGTATGGGAGCTATATGATGTAGTAATCCGATCCGGCTGAATCCGAGATATACAACGCCTGCAGTATATGCAAGCCTACATGCAAAATTTCAGCTCTGTAGCTCCTACGGTCTAGGAGGAGTTTGCGTTGATCCAGACGGACGGACAGACGGACAGACGGACAGACGGACGGACGGACGGACGGACGGACGGACGGACGGACATGGCTATTTCAACTCGTCTCGTCGTGCTGATCAAGAATATATATACTTTATATGGTCGGAAATGCTTCCTTCTATGCGTTGCACACTTCTGACCAAAATTAATATACCCTTTTTGCAAGGGTATAATTATGAAATAGAATGTGCATTTGGGGTCCTTTAACATATCATAATTTTTGTCTTTTGGTATTGGCCATGGACGGGAGGTTATAGATGCATAATGGCTGCCAACATCTAAGCCATACTAGAGCTAGACATCATACATTGGGAGGAGTTCGCGTTAGATAGCTAGTTGATTAACTTTGCGGTATTTTTCTTGTCCTGTTAATTGAGACATTAAAAAGCCATACTTTTGTTGATTTTTTTTCGAGAATGCAGTTGTAGCGAGATGTTTCGAAAACTGGAGCAACAACCCATCCCACCCGGAAGAGCTACGGCTACAAATTAGGGTCTTGATCGCTGTAAGATCGGAATATCACTGTGTCAGTTTTTTAAGAGAGCCAACACTACCCTGCTACAACAAAATATCTAATATCAAGGCACAGATATTTGTTGAAACATTTCTGGATTTGCTGACTAGTATAAATATTAAAGTAAGAGATACATTATTTGGACAATAAATTTCTCAATGTTTGAATAAACATAATTTAAAAACAGAATCAAAATTTTTTATAAAAAAAAATATTAGACCCAAACCACATCGGATGACTTCTTTTGGCACGGATGACTTCTTTTGCGCCACCTTGTATGTATATACATATATACCTGAAAGTTTGTTCGTTTATTGTTCGACCTATTTAGAAACCACTGACTTGTCTATCACTCACTTTTTCCCTTCAGTCCTACTTTCGAATTAACTTATAGCTGAACCATTTAATGTTCTTTGAGGAAAACTTGCACAAAAGGGAAATAACCCATTAAGAATTTTAACCAATAGACTCCCCTTAATTTTGAAGTGTGGGGCCTTTTTATGCAATAATGTTAGCCATACCTTTCCATAAGGCGTGAGGTATTATGCCAAGTTCGTTTTTAGCTTCTTTAGGCACGACATTTGCCAAGGCCATTTGGCATACTTTATGCCATTGCATAATTTGGTTTATATCTATGTGCTAGGAGAATCCGAGTGCGTACGTTTTAAAATGTATAATGTAACATACACACACACATAAATACAGAGCAATAAGAGTAAAACGAAAGCTGTCAGGGGATGCAACGGAGAGGCAAGACTCAGACAAAGATGGAAAAGAAAAGTGTTATAAGCAAGTACCGGCAAGGGTACTTAAGATACCCTCTTTAAAAATTATTAATACAATCCTTTGCATATCTGAAAATAACTAAATTTCCCTGAAATAAAGATTTTATGGGCGACTTTTTTCTTGATAATGCCTGTTGCAAACACCTTGACGACCTTGTAATACCCCAATTAATCTCTACACCATGGTAAAGAGTAAAAACATGCAATGCAATTACAGACGTCGTAGAGAGATTCCCCCTGCAGCATTGCAGACAATACATATCCCAGAGCAAGTGGGTCCCTATTGTTTCATTGTTTATGGCTTGGCAACATTGGCTCCGCTTCTGTCTTGTTTCAACTTTCATGGGTTCTTTTCTTGTGCGTGCCACGGATGCCGCCGCTATTTGAGTTGATATTTTTAAAAGTGGCCAAGATACAAGTGAAGAAAAACCAGAGGGCCGGGGCTAACTTCGACCGCGTCAAAGTTTGTATACCCTTGCAACATTTTTGGTAACTCTTTCCTTACCTATAGCCATCAAAGTGGAAAAACGTTTAAGCTAAAAAGGCTAATGTTTCCGAAAGAACGGCCTACAATCTTAGCATAGGAAATAACGAAGATATTGGTCAAAGTCACTGTTTTCCACCGATCGTTCCTATGGGAGCTATATGTTATAGTCACCCGATCTTGATCAAATTTGGCATAGTCGTTTATATGCGTAATTAACTCACCAAAATTAAATTTCATGACAATAGCTCAGAAAATAACGAAGTTATTAAGAAAAGTCACTGTTCGTGACTTTGCCATTTGTATGGGAGCTATACGATATAGTGATCCGATCCGGCTGAATCCGAGATATACAACGCCTGCAGTATATACAAGCCTACATGCAAAATTTCAGCTACGTCTCAGCAGCACGCTTGCTTTGCTACGTCTCAGCAACCCAATTACATTGTTACATCGCAACACGGCTATATGGTTACGTCTCGCCCATACGTACCCTTCGCTCCGACTCATCAAAGTGGTAACATTGCCACGATTCAGCACTACAACAACGTTGTTACATCACAGCAAGATAATTATGTTCCAACGTCACGGAATTACGTAAGCAAAAGTAGGTCGTCCGTAAAATCATTGGATTCGCATCAGTTTGTTAAACGTGTGGAAACTTTGAAAAACGCATATAACTGGGACGACAGAAAGGTAATTTTTGCAGTTCAACAAAAGATGCAAGGTGCAGCTCGTTACTGGATGGATGTAACGGATGAAATATTTCAAACATGGCCAGAATTCGTCTCGAAATTTCTATACGACTTCCCATGTATTAGCAACGCAGATAATGTTCATTTAAAAATGCTAAAAACCAAACGGGAAACATCGGAATCACCACAAGATTATTTTTATAAAAGGCTAGCTATTGGTAAAAAGGGTGAGTTAGCTGTTTCAGCAATTGTAACACATATTATAAACGGCATCAACGATTACAATCTTAAGAGAAAGGTATCTAACCATTATACCTTATGTAACGAACTTTTACAAGATATACATGCCTATGCGGCGAAATCAAATATAATCCAAATAGCTTTCAAAATAAACGTGAGTCCAACGGTAATACGCAGAAGTCAAGTCAATCCGTAATAAAACGGATATCCAAAGAAAAGATTCAAAAATCATTTGCCGAAAACGTTGGCGTTTTGCAACGATGTGCAATCACACTGAACGGATTTGGAGGAGGAAAATTCTTCTGTAACCAAAAACTAAATGCGAAAATCGTTGTCGACAAGATAGGTCACGAAGTCGAAATCCTTGTAGTGGAAAATGACTTAATATCTGAAAACGTTTTATTGGGTAAGGATATTCTTTGTCGGGATGGCAATAAACTAATTATTCACGGAAACTAATTTTTTATTGAAAACATACGCCAAATAGAAACGGCTCGAAATCGAGCAGATACCGAAAACGAAGAATTGGAAAAGGCCTTAATAGATAATGCTGCTTGTTTCGCGCAGAAAACCAACGAATTAGGTAAATGCTCAATATCGAAAATGGAAATCACTTTAATATCAAACGTCCCATGTTATACGAAACCATACCGAACACCGTTTGCGCTCAGACCTATTGTTACGAATGTCATATCTGAGCTACTGGAAAACGATATAATTCGTCCTTCGGATTCGCCGTACGCCTCGGGAATCGTCATCGTAGATAAAAAGAATGGAGAACATCGTCTTTGCGTCGACTATCGTCGCCTTAACAGTACGTTCAAAATTCCATTTCCTATGCCAAACATGGAAGAGCAATTCGCTCAACTAGCTAGAAACGTCTATTTTACGCAACTTCATCTACGTATGGGGTACCATCAAATCGAGATAAGTGAATCGTCCAAACAGTACACGGCGTTTGTTACAGCTGACGGGCATTACGAATACAACAGAATGCCTTTTGGACTCATTAACGCTCCGGCAGTCTTTCAGTCGGTAATGAACCAAATCATAAAACGTAGGGAACCAGGGGAGGTACTCGCATATTTAGATGACGTAATAATCCCAAGTAAGACCTTCGAATCTGTGTATGTAACGAATTAAAAAGTTTTTCTCAATCTTACAAGACAGTGGCTTAACCCTACGATACGACAAATGCAAGTTTCTGCAATCCGAAATTACGTTCTTGGGCCACATAGTCAATAAAGATTAAACCTGGCGAATGTAAAGTAAGCGCAATTAAAAATTTTAAAGTACCTACAAACGTAAGATAAGTAAGAAGATTCATTGGTCTCACAGGTTTCTTCAGAAAATTTATTGAAAATTTTTCATTAATATCACGTCCTTTAACAGAACTGCTACGCAAAACGGAGGCGAATACATTTAGTTGGGGAGAAGCCCAGCAACATGCATTTATCGAACTAATCGAAAAACTATGAACCTGTTCTCCCTCTATACGATTTTTCGGCTAAACACGAAGTACACACCGATGCTTGTGCTTTAGGCCTAGCAGGAGTTTTACTGCAGTTACATAATGACAAAGATTGGCATTACCCAATTGGTTAAAGCGAATAAAGAACTCATTCCACAGGTGGCGCGCTGGTGGATTAAAATAATGGATTACGACTGTGAATTTATTCATCGAGATGGTAGCAAAAAGGCGCATGTAGATGCGTTGAGCCGTGCTCCAAATTTACGCCCTGAAGGATCACTAGATGAATTTGTTAGAACCATAATTTTAGAAATCGACGACTGGTTGTTAACAATGCAACTACAGGACAAAATACTTGCCGGAATAATCGCAGTACTGAAGGGACAGTGATCGACTGAAGCAACTACGTATTGATTATGTCATCGAAAATCATCGCCTTTATCGGAAAATGGAAAACACTATCGCCTTCGTTGTGCCAAAGGCAGTTAGATGGCGCATTGTTAACAGTTGTGAATAGGGATTCCCGGAGAGAAGGAAAATAACCCAATCTTCATTCGTTGAATTCAAAATATGAACTGATTTTATTATACAAAAGTACGGAGTTTATATAGGAAATCTTAGGCTCTAGTAGGTAACAATTGTTCTTAAGGAGATCTTATTCTAGTACGACTCACCCCACGCATTCGGGGGTTGAAAAATGATTATTATTTTGGGGACGCCGTCGGCCACTTGACATCCTGCCGTTGTGATCGTTTTGGGTTAGTTTACAATTATAAGTGCTTGTTCCCACAACATGTGTGGCTGATTGTAATTCTAGTCATATGCTAGGTTAGTTGTTTTGTGCCAAAGTACAGTTGTATTATATTTACTTTAGTGCATCTGATTTGGTGAAGCCGCTTCAGATGGACACGATGTTTATTCTTAAACATTCTGCGAGGGGCCACCAAATGAGGCATTGGGATTCTATTATTTTTATTGAGTTGTCTTAAACAAATTACAAATTATTATCATTAGTAAAATAATTATTATTAAGAAGCAAAACCAGCTACATAATGGAAGTTTAACTCTAGCAAACCAATATTATGTTGCTTTAACGATTATAACTGACTTCCTGTTCTTTTGTATTCTGCCGTATGGTTTACTAATTGGCTTCTACTGAATTTTATATTATATTTGGCAAATTACTAATAAAACCCAATGCTTAACAATTTCTGTTTCGGGATATCTACCCACTCCTGATGTGTATTACTGTGTTGACTTCTAGCCTTTTTATATGGTGAAAACTTTAAAGACCAACACCTGCTTTTCGGTTTAAACCAATGTGGCTTTTGCTCCACTGTTTTGATATTTCGGTAATACCTGAAATTTGAGCGGTTATTCTGTTCAAATGTTGTCCCTTTATTTTGCAATACCTGCCCTTTTTCTAATACAGACCTAGACAATTTTTCAACGGATTCTTTTCTGACATTATTTTTTAAATTAATTTTATTTATTATTGCCATTTGCACATTCCTTTTTTGTACTGGCTCTGGGATATATAATTTTTCTTCCCTAGTTTTTAGTTTACCTCCAATGTGAGGTCCTGCCGGGGGCCATAAATTTATTTCTTGAGTTTTGTTTGGCATTGTATTTTTATTATTTTGACATTTACCTTTCTTGTTCTCCCAACGTTGTTTAAAACCTGTGACATCTATTGTTGTTGCCACTACAGATTTATACTTTTTTGATTCGGTGCATCCCGAGACGATCCAACCAAATTGAGTATTTTGGCCTAGTAGCCCATCAATTTTTGTAATTCCCCTTTTAAGATTGGGTATACACGTTTACACCCATTATTATATCAACCTTACCGGTTGATTAAAAGAAGGATCAGCTAGCACGTAAGTTTGCCATTTTGACATATCCACGTTTGCTATCTTTAATGGAAGAGCTTCCATTAATTGAGGCAATACAATTGCTTCAACCTTAATAAGTTCCATTTCAGAATCACGCGTCTTCATTTCAATATTTACCCTATACTTCGAGGTTCTAGGTTTTGTTGAAGATACGCCACTTATTTCCGTTTGTTTGTTGATCTTGGGTAACCTTAACATTTGAGCGGCTTCTTCAGATAAAATAGTGCTTTGAGATCCATTATCAATCAAGGCTCTTAATGTTTCATATTCTCCATTTATTTTTTTAACTTGTATTAGGGCTGTGGCCAACAATTTTTGCTCTGCCGTTACACAAGTATTCACCTTCGCCTGTTTTTCCCCAAAATGAAGAAGGGTATGGTGTCCCTTGCTGCACAATGAGCAGACCATTTCATTAGTGCATCTCTTGTTGCTTGAATGCTTCAAGCAACGTGTACACAGTTGCAATTTTTTGGCTATTTCCACCCTTTCTTTAGGTGTTAGCGCTTTAAACTTATAGCACAGAAATGCGCTATGCCAGGGACCTTTGCAGATCGGACAACCATCTTTGGAACCCGCAACCCACGTTTTTTGTAACGGTTTTTTCTCTTCCTTTCTCATGGCACTTAGCGAGCAATATCTTTGCTCCAAGTATTCCATGACATCAGATAGCTGTTGAATGTCCCTTGTTTTTCTAATTTGGCTCTCATACAATTGTAGAGCCTCTCTATCAAATTTTCGAAGTATGTGTTGAGCGAATATTACGTCAACTTCATCGGATAAATTTGCTTTTAATTTAATTAAGTGTATTGACTCATTAACTATGTCAATCACTCCTTTTACACTTTTTGCGGATTCATTGTTGATCATCGGTAAATCAACGATCCGACTTAATTGTTCGGAAAATACCCTCCGATTGTTTTCATACCTCTTGGTTAAGAGTTCCCAAGCGGCACTATAATTGTCAGCTGAACCTGACAGTAAATGAGCCACCATGCTCCTCGCTTCTCCCTTTAATGCGGATTTTAAATAATTGAATTTAAGAGTAAGACTTAAATCTTCTCTATTCTCAATTAATTCTGCAAATAACTCTACAAACAGGTCCCATTCTCTTGGCTCTCCAGAGAATGTGGGTACCTGAATCTTTGGCAACACCGGTAGTTCGCCTCTCACAGTTACATTCTCAATCTTAACATTTTCCTTATTGCTCATTTTCATTTCTAGCATTGACAATGAATTTCGGACATCAATTGTAAATCGTCCATTATATTCTTAACTTTTGCATCACTTGTTAATACTTGACATGCCTGAACTTTCTCCCATAAATAGTTAATTTTATTAATATATAATATCCATGTCCCATTGCCTGTTGACTTCAACTCTACTACCTCCAAATATTCCTGGAGCTGTCGGACTCTATCCATAAACATCTCCTGGTTAACCTTAGGGTTTTCATTACTGGAGGTCGCATTCCCGCGCGACTCTCCTATGCTATCATCAACTATCTCTGACATGTTTGCCTCCGCTTCAACGCACACCGACTTACTAGTGCCTGGTTTTTCTGGCTCTCCTACGGCTATAATTTTGGCAACTATCTTTAACACTTCTTCGTGTATTTTATCTCTGAAATACTGATGATCGATCCCCTGCTGTAGCAATTTGTTATGGTTCGGTATCCACCGATTCCTTATCTCTTTTACTTCCTCGATCACCTTGTTAGTTAGGTTTCTAGTTTCTAAGGCTTCTAACTGCTTTAACCTTGTATGCAACTCTAACTGCTTCCCTAACAATTTGTCAGTCTTATTAGAAAGCATTTTTATCTTATAGGATATCGATATAATTATATAATGAAAATAATAAAATATGTATGTAGGTTGATGCAACTACTTATAACTATTTTAATTAATTTCTTATCTGATAATCCTGTTCGCTGCTGCTTGTCCGCCAATGGGTAGAGTTTGCCGTTTTTTTTTTTTTACTGTGTCGTCGCTCAGCTGCTGTTGTCCAGGGCCTATGGGCTCAGGCGGTACCGGTGCCGGACATCGCACCAGAATTATACTGCCACTGCACGTTCTTCAGTTTCTTCTTTGCAGCTTTCTTGTTGCTCTGCTGCTGTTGGTAGTTGCCGACTTGCAACTACATATAGTTCACTTTTTTCGATATTAGGGCTTCGAATACGCCACACACCAACTTTATATTTTTATATATTTTTTCCACTTTATATATATATGGGCTTCGAATTAGCCACACACCAACTTTATATTTTTATATATATTTTTTTTTTCACTTTATATATATATATGGGCTTCGAATTAGCCACACACCAACTTTATTTCGTTTTTTTTTTACCGCCGCCGAAATTATTGCAGTTGCTCGACTAGCCAAACTGCCTTTATATATTCGGTCGCACGCACTTTTTATTTATTAAGCAATATTTTGCTTTTATATTATACTCTGTCTCTTACCACTGGTGGGGGAAAACAAGAGTTTTTTATTTTGCTACCTTTATCTGATCTTATCGTAAGAATTCAGACCTTAAGGAGCTGATTCATTCTCTGAGTCTCTTACCACTGGTGGGGGAAAACTACAGAGTTCCTTTTCTCGAAGGACCAAAATGATCTATCCGGCTCGAAGGACCAAAATGAATAGGGATTCCCGGAGAGAAGGAAAATAACCCAATCTTCATTCGTTGAATTCAAAATATGAACTGATTTTATTATACAAAAGTACGGAGTTTATATAGGAAATCTTAGGCTCTAGTAGGTAACAATTGTTCTTAAGGAGATCTTATTCTAGTACGACTCACCCCACGCATTCGGGGGTTGAAAAATTATTATTATTTTGGGGACGCCGTCGGCCACTTGACATCCTGCCGTTGTGATCGTTTTGGGTTAGTTTACAATTATAAGTGCTTGTTCCCACAACATGTGTGGCTGATTGTAATTCTAGTCATATGCTAGGTTAGTTGTTTTGTGCCAAAGTACAGTTGTATTATATTTACTTTAGTGCATCTGATTTGGTGAAGCCGCTTCAGATGGACACGATGTTTATTCTTAAACAAGTTGCCATGATGATGTCGGACACTTCGGTCTTGATAAAACCATTGAGAGGATTCTTTTGGTTTCCAAAGATGAGGAAATACGTGAAGGACTATATTTTCACGTGCATCCAATGCTGCTACTATAAGACTAAAGGAGGAAAGCCTGAAGGTCGCATGCATTACAACGATGTTGAACCGGTTCCTTTTCGTCGACTTCACGCGGATCATTTGGGTCCTTTTATTCGGAGCTGCCAAACCATTTGTACACAGTCCATGTTGTATGGCATTTGGGACAATTACAACTACAATTGGCAACTAAATTGCTTCCAAATAGTTTCCGTGCCTGGTAGTAGTAGTATTTCTTGTTGGTATTTTAAACTTTATAAATTTTTGTATAAATATACACATTTAAGCGACTTGCAACTTGAGTGAAAAACTGTGATTCCATAATATTATCGCAAAATTATTATCGAAAGTTTTTATCATCCCCTAACATTACCCAATAGACAAGTGAATCTGTTATCTGATTTCTTCGTTATGGACTGAAGAAGTCGCTTGGAACAATATTAATTATTGAAACCCTGAAAATAACACGTCATATTTTTGAGGACCAGAAAACATAACGCTATTCGACTGCATCTCAAGGTAATAAAGATGAAATACAATGTCATCAAAAAACCGTTGCACTTTTTGTTTTCAAATAAATAATTCCTTCTTGGGGAAATGCAAAGCTACGCTTTTGCCTTCAATTCCCTTGAAATTCAACAAGTTATTATATCATACAGATTTTAGCAAGCGGTGCTTTTAAACTTCTAAATATTTGTATTTAGAAAGTTAATATACCTCGGAGCATTCAACGAGTCAATGCCGTGATAACTAGTCGTTCGACATTGTAAAAAAAACTTTCTGAAAAAATAATTAAAAAAAAAAATTCAATTTCGTAGTAAAAAAAAGTGTGCAAAAAATGCCAAGTAAAAAAAATTCGCGTCAAGGTCGTCGCACAAGTCCTTGGTAGATTTTCATCCAAAATTTTTGGATTTTAAAGATATTGAGAATGAAATTCAACCACTGGCAAAAAGGATTCTACTATCAATGCAAACTGAAGCGGGTAAATCAATGGTTCAGAATATGGTTGCATCGGCCGCCAAAAAGGTAAACAGCAACATTACCTCGCCTCCAAAGGAGAAAGAACCAGAATTGCTGCTGTTCCCATCGAGAACAAGCCTGGTGGCTCCAAATTTTGAAAAACTGAAGCCTCTTGCTGCAGAAACTAATTTATGTGGAAAGACGACAAATTCAACAAATGTTTTACGAAAACGCGACTATAATTAGGCTTTCAATCAAGTAAAGTCCTTTAATGATAATAATAAAATGAATGAGACTGTGAGTTATTTAAATAATTGGCCCATTCATGACGACACAAATAAAAAGAATCAAGAAGGTAACAATTATGGAAAACCACCCTGATTTCGAAGGGCTACGTAGCATAGCAGTGAGCACAAACGGAAAACGATTGCTCTTCTGCTCTGCTCCGTAGTATACATCGTCGGAGCACAGAGCAATAGCAAGAGCAAAAAATTTTCGATACGGTATTCGTAGTTGTAGCAATAGCACAAGCATTAAAAGCGATATGAGAGCGGAGCAAACAAAATAAATTTTTGTGCTACTGCTACGGAGCATTTCCTTTTCTGTTGCTTTCGTATCAATTTCGTAAGTAACTTCGTAGTCGCTCTCATAGTAGATCTGTACTAGAGGTGGGCATGGGCCGAAATGTTACATCCAACCCAACTCAGCCCATGGGCTTAAAATTTCACCCGCACCCGAAAGCTAAAAAAAATTTGGACATTCAGAGGAAACTGCAATTTCACAAACTAGTTTTCCGTTTGTACTCTCTGCTATGCTACGTAGCCCTTCGAAATCAGAGCAGTAGCAGGAGCAGAGCAATATTTTTATTGAAATTGCTGCTATGTAGCAGCAAATGCAAACACTGAAATAAAGTCGATGCCAACAGTACATAACAATATTAATGGAATTTTGAATATAAATGATGTGAATAATGTTTCCATAAATATTGATTTTTCGAATCTTGTGCTGAATACGCAAACAAATGATGAAGTGGTGAAAGGTAAAAAATGTGATATACCATCCGATCTTGAGATAGATGCTCGTCTACAAGCTGAATTGGACTCATTGCTACCGACGATGACATCTGAGGAATCCGAAATAGATGCTCGCCTACAGGCCGAACTTGACTCTTTGCCCTTCATCGAGGTGGATAATACAGAAGATATTAAGGAATCGGATGAATTTATGAAATCGCTTTTCCCCTTGGTTCAGATCCACACAATTGTGCACAAATCTCATATGGGGCAGTGGAAAATGAAGTGCCAGTGGATGAAATGCAAGTACCCCATAATGACGCTGATTTGGATAATCCAATTTTTTTTCCCTTAAGGGGTGCTCCGAACACAGATTTTCTACAACCGATGCGAACTTTTGGGTATTTCCGAAACGGTCACGGTGAAGATATTCCCGTGTCTTTTGTTCTTGGACCAGATGGTTTGGTGACCAATGTTTCCATGGTCTCTGTTGAAGATAACGGAATTGGTTTGCCATTGGATCAGCAAATGGAGAGCCTAACAGCTGCACAACTTGATTAAATACTGCAAAGTGGCCGTACATATTTAGCCAGACCACCAACGGCTAAATCATCGTCATAGTCGACATCTTCGTCGGCCGCTAATCGCAAAATAGTTCCAAAGAAAGTAGAAGAAGTAGTTTCAGATGATGAAGGTCATCCACGAGAACCAGCTGTAGCATGTTCACATATCGAATGATCACTGTACCCCCAGTTATGTACATGCATAATTCATAAATAATATCGAAAATATATTGTAGCACTTTGTCACAATATTTATGTATACACATTCAAGTACCATGCGTCTTCTGTAACAAGACCATCCATGAATGCATGGTACTGGACAGTGCTGAGTCGGCATATCTAACACGCGCAACGACTCAGTCACCAAGTGAACATGAGACGTCCTCACTCTCCCGCAGCGAGCATACATAATTATGTAAACATTTATACATAAGCTTACCGCTCCTCTGCTAGCTTCACTGGCAGCGTAGTCACGCGGACATTAGCTATACTGAACAATTGTTAAGATTTAAGAATTCATTCAATAAACAGAAGACGAAGTGAAAACACTGAAATCAAATTAGTACATGAAATCAACTTAGTACATGGCGACCGTGACAAAGGTCAAGGAATAAGGCCTGGACAGGAAATCTACAATCACTGGAGGGAAAATTGGAGTTAAAAAAAAAAACGCAAAAACTGAGTGAGTAGAGAGTGAGTTATGTCAAGAGGGGGAGTGCAAAACAAAATAAAGAAAAGAATAGCACACATAAAGTGGCTATTATATGCGAACAAAAATCCACCCCCCTGGGCAACAGCCCAAAAGCTTCAACAAGAACTTGACTTTTTAAAGTCAACGTTACTTAAAACAAAAAAGAACATAACTCACGCTCACTCAGTGCATTTTGAAATAACAACAATAAAAACTAAAAAAACTCCTCCCCCAACAAAAGAGCTACCAAAAAGGAAAAAAGAGTGCCCTGACGATTGCCCAGGACCATTGGACAGTGTACATTGCGAGTACACATGTATGCTGAGAACTGGTGCGATGACCGGCACCGGTACCGCCTGAGCCCATAGGCCCTGGACAGCAGCAGCGGTGACAACAAGCGCGAAAGGCAGGCCGCCTTTTACGCCTTCGAGGGAGCATCAGCGAGCTAACCAGCGACGACCAGCTGATGCTGCTCACCTGACGTCTGACATGCTGACATCGATATAACTATAAAAACATATTAAATATTACATATTACATATATTGCACATACGAATAAGAAAATTTCAAATGTAAAAAAAAAAAAAAGAAAAACCCATTGTTAAATTGTGCGGAATCCTATCTGCTCAATAGAAGTATAGCCTGTAAAGCTATGCGAACTAATAGTTAGAATAGTATCAGCAAATTTGATGAAGAATATACTACACCCGTAATGGGGCTAATAGAAACTAAAACAGTGGATTCCACTGCCAACGTAATTAACAAGGTTGAATCACAAAATATTGATTTGAAATTCACGAATATATTGTTATTGATAATTGTTGTAATATTATGTGCATATGTTTTATACAAAGCGTATTTATTACACAATAAATGCGTAACTAAAAGAGCCCTCAGCGTCGCAAACGATTTAGATAAAGTATAAAATTTTTTTCTATATGCACACAAACAATTGATATAACAATACATTCCGCAAATGAAACATTTTTTATTGATTATGGCAATTAAAAAAAAAATAAATAAAAAAAAAAAATTTTTTTTAAAAAAAAAACTTATAATAACTCTGAAAATCTCAAAAAAAAAATGTCCACTATTGATAGATATTTCGAGAAAGTAAATGATAATAACCCTACAATAGTAGAAGATTTGTTGAACATTTTTAGAAGTGAGCAAATAACCTCACCTCAGCGCTCAATAAGCTTAGCGCAAATCAAATTAGCATATTTAGACTTCACAGGAGAAACATTCCCTGTACAAGGAAATAGTAGACTGCAAATGAGTTTCATTCTAACGCTACCATATGTATGCTGTTATCAAAACGCAGCGGGTACGTTACGTTTCTACTTGTTGGATGAAACACAGCACAGAAATTAGAAAAGTATAATGAATAAAGTAGAATTAGTACATTTACAAGTATACTTACCATTTCTTGATTACCTGATACACTCAGGCGAAAGAAATTACAAATACAAAGAAATTAGGTATTGGATATCCAATAATTTTAAATTTGAAAGAAAAATAGTAGAACTTATGGAGAAAGCCATAAAGATAGCATATAATAGATTACTTGTTAAGGTGCCAAGAAGAAAAGACGTGCCTGAATGGGTTCACGAACTTTTCATGGACACAGTCGAAATGGTAATTATAGATGATTCTGATGTGGAAATAATAGAATCAGAGGATTAAATTAAAATGATCAGAGACAGAACACATGCCAATTTATTAATACAGAATCCCTAAGAATGGATTGGGAAGAACTTGTCCCACGGAAACGTTTACAAAATCTTATAAATGTTTAAACCAAAACAGAAAAATCCAAAAAGAAACGTTAGACAAGCACGCAAAGATTCTTGTTGACTCTTTTAACGAAGCAAGAAGCCTAGTGCATGCAAACAGAGAAAAGATAGACGGAACAAACTGGTCAAAAGTATCAAAACTATTAACCAGGTTACGTTCTAACTTAGTTACCGTACAGAAAAAGTATAACCTTAAAATATTTATACCGACGATCCTAAACACACCTTTAACAATAGACGAAGAATCAGGAAGCCAACAAGAAATAGACTCAGAAGAAGAGGAGAATTTGGAATCTGACGAAGGTGCAGAAGTAGAAGAAAAAGATCTAAACGATCTGACAATCCCTGCACGATTGACATTATCAGAACAGGATAAAGATTCAGAGTCAGAAGGAGAAGTAAAAGAAAACATCATGGCTGATTTAAGCGCCCGAAGGGCATATATGAAGGACACTTCAAGCGCCATTCCAGAGTTCAATGGACAAAAATTACATCTCCGAAGATTCATAACAGCTTTAGAGATGGTAAATATGATGAAAGGTGATTTTGAAGATATAGCTGTTGTGGTAATAAAATCAAAAATTAGTGCCCCAACACTGTACACAGTCCAAAATGAAACATCAATTGAAGCAATAATACAAAAATTGCAAGACACTATAGTTGGTGAAAAACCCAACGTGATTAAAGCCAAACTAAACAAAACTACTCAGAGTGGTAAAACAGCTGAAAAGTATACATCGGAAGTCGACAATTTACGCAAACTCCTAGAAGCTGCGTATATTGACGACGGTATGTCGGCAGAAATGGCCCAGAGGTATAGCGTTGACGATGCTATAGAAGCAATGGTCCAAAATTGTGAGCAAGCAAGACTTAAAGCAATTCTTGACGCCGGCAATTTTAAAACCATGGATGAAGTAATACTAAAGTACTTACGAAAGAGTACTGAGATAAATGGAAAGCCAAACTCTGTTATGTTTGCCCAAAGAGGCCGTGGTAATTATAATAACAGATATAATTATCGTGGTAGAGGTAATGGTCGCGGTAATTATAATAATTATAACAATTATAATAATAATTACAACAATGGCCAAAATTATAACCAGAACTACAACCAGAGAGGAAACAACAGAGGTTACGGCAGAAACAATAACAGAGGGAATAGAGGAAACAACCAACAAAACAGAGGTTATAACTCTAATAATAGCAATGTTAGGGTAGCCCAGAATAATTCGGGAAACTCCCAACAACCTTTAGATACTCAACAATAAAAAATTACAAGGTTTACACCATCAGTCTCAGTAAAAGCACATTTGCAAGTTTCACTAACGTAGCAACAGGAAAAGAGTTAGTATTTTTAATAGACACAGGTGCTGACATATCCATATTAAAAGAAAATTCCGACAACTTCCAATATATTCAAACCAATCAAATAATAAATATACAGGGAATAAGTCAAGAAATAACAAAATCAAAAGGACTTACTTCCATAGAAATACAAACCTCTAAATACATAATTCCACACGATTTTCATATCGTAAATTTACAATTCGCTATTCCTTGTGATGGAATACTAGGTATCGATTTCATAAGAAAATATAACTGTCAATTAGATTTCAAACCGACTGAGGATTGGCTTATAATTAGACCAAATAATTTACAATATCCCATATATGTACCAATAGCATACAGTTCTGGCAACAACTCCATAATTCTGCCAGCAAGATCACAAGTTGTCCGAAAAATTGAAATAACCTCAGCGGAAGACAGTATATTAATTCCGAACCAAGAAATTCAGCAGGGTATTTACATAGCAAATACCATAGCATCTTCTCAAAACGCATTCATAAAATTACTAAATACAACAAACACAAATCAAATAGTCAAGATAAATAACTTGCAGTACGAATCACTTTCGAACTACGAAGTAGTTAAAACAAGTTCAGAAGATAGAGAGAAAACGGTATTAGCGACACTCTCGAAGAATTTCCCACCACTGTTCAATAGCCAACTAACCAAATTATGCACACAGTATAGTGATGTGTTCGGTTTGGAAACCGAATCTATAACTACCAATAATTTTTATAAACAAAAACTGAGACTGAAAGATGATGAACCAATATATATAAAGAACTAGAGAAATCCTCATAGTCAAAAAGACGAGATACAAAAACAAGTCCAAAAGTTAAAAGATGACAAAATAGTTGAACCATCGGTATCAGCTTATAACAGCCCACTGTTACTTGTACCAAAGAAATCACTGCCTAATTCCGAAAAGAAGAAATGGCGATTAGTAATTGACTATCGTCAGATTAATAAAAAATTGTTGTCCGATAAATTCCCACTCCCAAGGATTGATGATATTCTAGATCAACTGGGAAGGGCGAAGTACTTTTCGTGCCTGGATTTAATGTCAGGTTTTCATCAGATAGAACTCGAAAAAGAGTCACGAAATGTTACATCCTTTTCAACAAACAATGGTTCATATCGCTTCACGCGATTACCATTTGGTCTAAAGATAGCGCCAAATTCATTCCAGAGAATGATGACTATAGCATTCACTGGACTTGAACCTTCTCAAGCATTCCTTTATATGGACGATTTAATAGTCATTGGTTGTTCTGAAAAACATATGCTCAATAACTTAACAGATGTGTTTGAGAATTGTAGGCAACACAACCTAAAATTACATCCCGAAAAATGATCATTTTTTATGAATGAAGTTACCTTTTTGGGGCATAAATGCACAGACAAAGGAATCTTGCCTGATGACACAAAATACGACGTCATCCAAAATTATCCAGTCCCCCACGATGCGGACAGCGCTAGAAGATTCATTGCATTTTGCAATTATTACAGAAGATTCATAAAGAATTTTTCCGACTATTCTCGTCACATAACAAGATTATGTAAAAAAGATGTAAAATTTGAATGGACAGCTGACTGTCAAAATGCTTTTGAACATCTAAAATCGGCATTAATGAACCCAACTCTATTGCAATACCCAGATTTCAGCAAAGAATTTTGCATAATCACTGATGCGAGTAAGCACGCATGTGGAGCAGCCCTAACACAGAACAAAGAAGGACTCCAGCTACCAGTTGCATACGCATCAAGAGCCTTTACAAAAGGTGAGAGCAACAAGAGTACAACGGAACAAGAATTAGCAGCTATTCATTGGGCAATAACACATTTCAGACCATACATTTATGGTAGACATTTCACCGTCAAAACTGATCACAGAGCACTTACTTATCTATTTTCAATGATAAATCCAAGTTCGAAACTAACGCGAATGAGACTTGAATTAGAGGAATATGACTTCACAGTAGAGTATCTAAAGGGTAAAGATAATTATGTAGCAGATGCCCTATCAAGAATAACAATCACAGACTTACAAAACATACAAATCGACAATAAAATTCTGAAAGTCACTACCAGAAACCAAAATAAACAGTTAAAATCCTGCGCAGGGAACGAAAAAGAAAAAGAAGATTTGCAAAAGCAAACTCTAGATGCTTCTAAGCCCAAGGTATACGAAGTCATTGTAAATGACGAGGTACGAAAAGTAGTGACCTTGCGAATAACAGATACTCTATGCACACTAAAACATGGAAAGAAAATTATAGCAAGATTTGATGTTAGCGATATGTACACCAATGGAATTCTTGACCTAAGTCAATTCTTTCAAAGGCTCGAAAAAGAAGCCGGTATACTCAATATCAGCCAACTCAAAGTGGCACCGAGCGAAAAGATCTTCGAGACCATCTCAATAGAGTCTTTTAAAATAATGGGCAAAAACATATTACAATCATTAAGAGTAGCGCTACTCAAGCCGGTGACCCTATTAGCAAATAATGATAAAGAAAAAGAAGCAATACTGTTTACATTCCATGATGATCCTATACAAGGAGGTCATACAGGAATAGCTAGAACATTAGCAAAAATAAAAAGACATTACTACTGGAGAAATATGACACGAGATATCTCAAAATATATAAAAAAATGTAACAAGTGTCAAAAGTCAAAAACGACTAAACATACTAAAACTCCAATGATTATTACTGAAACGCCACAAAAGGCCTTCGACAGGGTAATAGTGGATACGATCGGTCCATTACCTGAATCAGAACAAGGAAATGAATATGCAGTAACTTTAATCTGCGATTTGACAAAATATCTGGTAGCAATACCAATTAAAGATAAAAGTGCGAAAACAGTAGCAAAAGCTATATTTGAAGATTTTATTCTGAAGTACGGTCCAATGAAGACGTTCATTACGGACATGGGAACAGAATATAAAAATTCTATTATTACCGACTTATGCAAAAGTTTGAAAATAAAAAATATTACTTCTACCGCACATCATCATCAGACTGTAGGTACTGTGGAGCGAAGCCACCGAACACTTAATGAGTTCATACGCTCATACATTTCAGTCGACAAAACAGATTGGGATGTATGGCTACAATACTTCGTATACTGCTTTAACACAACACCCTCTATGGCACATGATTATTGTCCATATGAGTTGGTATTTGGTAAAACATCGAATTTGCCAAAACATTTCAATAGCATAGACAGTATAAACCCACTTTATAATGTGGAAGATTATGCTAAGGAATCGAAGTTTAGACTAGAGCAGGCGTATAAGCGAGCTAGATTAATGTTAGAAAAACATAAGGAAAAACAGAAAGTTAATTACGATAGAAATATCTTTGATTTCGATTTAAAAGTAGGAGACCAGGTTTTACTAAAGAACGAAACAGGTCACAAGCTAGATTTTAGATATACAGGACCATATAAGGTAGAAAGCATAGGAGATAACGATAACGTTACAATACTAGGCAATAAAAACAAAAACAAACAGTACATAAGGATAGGTTAAAAAGTTTTGTTTCATAATCATTTTATTTCTCTATATATATATAGTATGGCCATACATAGAAAACAAAAAATATACAAAAATAAAAAAAAAAATTTTTTTTTGCCTTTGTACAATATTTTGAAGTAAATCAATATTTCATGACTCGATTTATAAAACTAAAATAAAAAAAAAAAAAAAAAAAAATTAAGAAAAAAAAAATAACTTCATATAATTACGTTATTTTTCTAAAGGAGGGAGATGTAGCATGTTCACATATCGAATGATCACTGTACCCAGTTATGTACATACATAATTCATAAATAATATCGAAAATATATTGTAGCACTTTGTCACAATATTTATGTATACACATTCAAGTACCATGCGTCTTCTGTAACAAGACCATCCATGAATGCATGGTACTGGACAGTGCTGAGTCGGCATATCTAACACGCGCAACGACTCAGTCACCAAGTGAACATGAGACGTCCTCACTCTCCCGCAGCGAGCATACATAATTATGTAAACATTTATACATAAGCTTACCGCTCCTCTGCTAGCTTCACTGGCAGCGTAGTCACGCGGACATTAGCTATACTGAACAATTGTTAAGATTTAAGAATTCATTCAATAAACAGAAGACGAAGTGAAAACACTGAAATCAAATTAGTACATGAAATCAACTTAGTACACAGCTGTGGAAGATGAAGCTGATTATGAGGAAATTGGTGTATCCGATACATTTGCCGAATATTGGCCCAGTAAACTGAAACTTGGCCAGGCCCATCCAGATCCAGTTGTGGAAACTGCAATTCTATCCTCGGTGGAATTACCCGATATAAATATTAAGTTGGCACTGCCGACAAAGTTTGAGGCTGCTGGCTCTTTGAGCGCCCTGCAAATGGAGGCAGTTGTCTATGCTTGTCAGGCTCATCAACAGATTCTTCCCAGTGCCGGTGGTTGCATTGAGTAAATTCAAATATAGCCGCAATGATTGCCATGAGAATGATAATTTCAAGAAGAATGTAATATTTTGTACATATACGTCCCTAATTGGTGAGTCGCAAACCTCAAAGCGCAGTTGGTGCATTGGCTGACCAAGAAATTTGACGGTGTCATTGTCTTCGATGAGTGCCACAAGGCTAAGAATTTGAGTTTGATGAATGGTGGCAAGTCGACGGGAACTATACGGGAGCTTTGTCCCAAGGCCCGAGTTGTTTATGCTTCGGCCACGGGAGCCAGTGAGCCTCGCAATATGGCTTATAAGGTTCGTTTGGGTCTCTGGGATTTCGTTAATGCTGTCGAGAAGAGGGGTATCGGTGCCATGGAAATTGTGGCAATGGATATGAAATTACGTGGCACATATATAGCACGTCAATTGAGCTTCAAGGATGTCAGCTTTCGCATTGAGGAGATTCTCATGTCCAAGGATTTCCGTAAGGTCTACAATATGTCTGCTGAACTATGGGCTGAGATTCACAAGAAATTCCAAAGATGCTGTCGTCTCATGAGCGTAGAGAATCACTTGCCAGTTTTAGTGTGCCCATCAGCGTTTCTTCAAGAATCTGTGCATTGCATTGAAGCTTAATCAAGTGGTGAAAATGACTCGCATTGCCACACGCACCGGAAAAGCGGTGGTTATTGGTCTTCAGTCCACGGGAGAGCCAAGGACTTTGGAACACTTGGATCGTAATCAGGGAACCATAAGTACCTTTGTGTCCACATCGAAAATGATATTGCAATCGTTTGTGGAGAAACATTTTCCAGCCCCAAATAGAGATGCATTTCGTCATTTAGTTAATATTGGAGAATTTTTGAAACAATCACTTACTAAAAAATCGCGTTCAGAATTCTCCGATGACGACGAAGAAGAAGACCCGGACCCAGCAGATGATGAGGATAATAATAATAATAATAATAAACCTAAGCAACAAAATAAGAAAGCAGGAACTACACGCAAACGTCGTGGAAGGCCACCAAATCCAGATAAGGGTAAGTCTAAAGAGTAATATTATGGTGCAAATATCGCGAGTAGGAATTAGCTAAGCATTTAATTTAAAGCAGTGGCGGAAGACATTGGAACGTTGTTTTGTGCCTTCAACGTTTAAGGGCAATTTCGTACTTGATTGTGCCCATGCCTTGGCTATCGTTGGTATGATCAATTGCGTGGAAGAGGGAAAAATTAAGATATTCTCCACTGAGAAGGATAGTAGTAATATATCAAAATTCTTGAATCGAATTTTGGGATGCCGTGTTGAGATATAAAGTGCTTTCTTCAAGTTCTTTATGGACAATATGTATTCACTGATCTTAAAACTTAAGCGTTCTGGTCGCTTCGATTTGGGTATACTCGATCTAGATGCCCATGGAGCCAGTGTCAAGCCCATTAAGCTAATCCGATTTGTTCAAAAACATTCGACAGGGACTGCATCCACTGAATTACATACAGTGTCTGTTTGAAGTGAGTTTCAAGACTTATTGATGCTTTCCACTTTTATTACTGTGGGACTGGGGTATTGTATTATGAATAAACACAGTCCCGGTTATAGTTTTATATTAGTTTTATTTAATGTTAAGATAAGTATTGATTTTTAGTTAATAGTAGATATAATTATAATTAATTGTTTAATGTCTTTCGCGTTTTCGTCGTGTGTACGTCTTACACTTTCGGCTTTTCGTCTTAAAACTCGTCTTTTCGTCTTTAACTTTGTCTTCTTAATGCGTCTCTGTCTGACCGGCTTGCCAGATTGTCTTGAGCTTCTTCGAGTCAGCTGACTCAACTAGGGCTGGCTGAATAGGATTGCCAGACCATTCCCACAAATCGGCCATCCTACACTTCATTCGCCCCGAATGCATCGTCGTCGTCGTCGTATGGTACCCATGGTTTCATATACTCAGCGCAAGTGCTCGTCTGCCTTGGGCCTTCGCTGAATACTGAGTCTTTTGCCACGTCGTAGGTGTCGTTGAATTTTACCCTTATGATCCGGTATGGACCAAGATATTTCGGCTTTAGCTTTAACCCAGGACCAAGTTGGGTTCTTTTGATGGCAACTAAATCGCCTATCTTATACTTCGATGCTGGTCTTCGTCTTAAGTTGTACCTGTTTTTGTTTTCATCTTGAATTTGTAGAATATGTTGCTTTGCTTCTTTACGTTGTTTATCTCGTCCATCATTAAAGTGTTGAATCATTTCGTCTTCTATCATTTCCTTGATTTTGATATCAGACTTTGTTCCCGTAAGCAGCTCAAAAGGAGTTGTTTTTATACTTCTACTAAATGTTGAATTGATGACTTGCTGGACATTATTTACAAATTTGTACCATTTTCTTGGATCGTCGCTTGAGAGTTTAGAAAGGACTGCGATGATTGTAGTATTTAGCCTCTCTACTTGGCCGTTCGCTCGAGGAAGTCCCGTCGTGATGAGATGATGTTTTATGCCTTCGCTTTTACAGTACAAGTCAAATTCCTCCGAAGAAAAAGCTGATCCTTTGTCCGATATTATTTGGGATGGATTGCCAAAAACCTTGCTCTGCTCCTGTAGTCGTAAAACTGCATCTTTTGTAGAAGTCGACTTTGTTGGGTACAGCCAACAAAACTTGGTGAAACTATCGATGACTGCCAGGATATGTTTATACTGTTTATGCGTTGATTCCAGAGGTCCTAAAAAATCGATATGGTAGGTCATTAGCGGTTGTTCATCTTTGTATAATGGATGAAGCTCTCCTTCTTGTTTTCCTTGCTTGCGGTTAGTCATGATACATCTTATGCAACAGCTTATACATCTCTTTATTTTCTCTTCCAGATTCGGTATGAAATATTCTTTTCCAATGATCTCTCGTGTTTTCTTGATGGAAAATGACCATGATCGTGGGCCTCTTTTATTAGTTCTCGTTGCATAATAGTTGGTACGACAATAAGTTCGTTGTCCGAGATAAGTTTGTGCAGAACTCCAGCCTTTAAAAAATAGTTATTGTGATTCGTCTTATCTGCCAATACGTCTATAATAGCCTTCAGCTGGTCGTCCTGAGCTTGCAGATGCTTAATTCTGCTATGCATACTGGTTTCGCTGATCATCATCATTGGTACACGACTGAGTGCATCAGCATGGCGAATTCGAGTGCCCGCTCTGTGTTCGACGTCATATTGAAATTCTTGCATTTGGAGAATCCAACGAGCTACTCGTGTGCACAGATCCTTTTTCTGAATAGTTTTAGCTAGAGCATTGCAATCTGTAACAAGTTTGAAGCGTAGTCCTAGTAAATAAACTCGAAATTTCTTTAATGCTTCTACAACAGCTAAGATTTCTAACTCGTAACTGGTGAACTTCTTTTCGGCATCTGTCGTTTTCTTGCTCATGTAATACACTGGATGAAACTGCATGTCTTCTGGCGACTTCTGGAGAAGGACTGCGCCAAATCCGTCGATTGAGGCGTCCGTATGAAGCTCCGTTTCGTGTAGCTGATGAAAAATTTTCAAAACTGGCTTCTCTGTAATAAGCTTCTTTAATTTGTTGAACGCAGCTAGCTCTTTCTCACCAAAAATAATCAATGCATCATGTTTTGTCATATCCGTTAGAGGCTTTGCAATCAGAGAAAAATTTAGTATAAACTTTCGAAAATATCCAACTAACCCCAAAAAACTCTGTAATTGTTTTAGATTAGACGGAATAGGAAACGATGACACGGCTTGCGTTTTCGATGTGGATGGACTTATACTTTGGTTCTCAATTACGTGTCCTAAATACTCAATTTTCGTTTTAAGAAACTGACATTTTTTGAAATTAATCACAAGCCCATATTCTTCGCATTGTTTGAGTACTTCTTTTAAATTGGCTACAGCTTCGTCTTCAGTTTTTGCTGGTATTATTATATCATCGACATATGGTATGGCTACTCCTTTCCTGGTTAGATCTCTGAATATAGCATTGACATGACGTTGAAAGACGCTGGGAGAGTTCGAAAGACCAAATGGAACTCGAAGAAACTGGAATTGTCCATTATGTGTTACGAAAGAAGTATACTTGCGGCTCCCTTCTTCAATGCCAACATGAAAAAAACCATTTTTTAAATCTATGGAACTGAAAATACGTGCATTTTGAAGCCTGTCTAACTGATCTTCTATTAAGGGAAGTGGAAAATGATCTCTAATGATTACTTTATTAATACGTCTGTAATCGATGCACAACCGATTTGATCCGTCCCGTTTTTCACAAGCACGACTGGGCTTGTATACTCAGACTCTGATATTTCAATTATGCCATCCTTCAGCCATTGATCGGTTTGATTGTCAATGATGCACCTCTCTGCATATGAGAATCGTCGAGGTCGTGAGTATATCGGTTTATCATCATTTAGAACTAATCGCATTTGAATATTTGTTGACTTTTCGCTTACCGGATGATAATTCTGTACCAAATTTTGAACTGCTTCTTTAGCCCTTTTACTTGCTGCTGGATCTATGTCGGCCTGCTGTTCACTGGAGTCATCCACATTGATTTTCAAAAGGAACTTACTTCGGATTCCAAAGATTGGGTTTTTGTCACCTTTAGACCTTTGTAGCTGATTGTAACCTCCGCTTGCTTACAGAAATCCTCGCCAAGAACAATTTCCACACCCATAAATTGTTGCTCCACTGAGAGAAATGTCAAACAGTATTTCTCACCGTTAACATCGACCGAATATTTAAATGACCCCGATGCTTTGATCTTGTCTGTGTCTTTTTTCTTTCCGAAACCGATTAAATAAACGTTAGAATCACTCAACATTGGATTATTCATGTTTTTCAGCATTGCTTCAGATATTAAATTGTACTTGCTACCGGTGTCTAAGAACGCGTTATAATTAATATTATCGATTTTAACTGGGATAGACATAAAATTTTGAGTTGACGTAATTTTGCATGTATTGGCTTTATCATTTTTGGCACTGCTTGTTGGGCAATCTTTGGCAATATGTCCGAAATTATTACACTGAAAACATTTTCTGCCCTTATTTTTATAATCGCAATTAACTGATGTATGGCCTTGGCGCCGCAATTAAAACATTTGAGTTCTTTGTTTGCACTTTTCTTTTGCACTGCTTGAAACTTATCATCGTTTTTCGGATACTGCTTGCCAACACCATTGTTATATTTGTTGTCATTTTTCGATTTCTCGCGCATAACTTCAAAAATTTTTAGCTTCTGCTTGAATTCATTTATATTATTAGACCCGTATAAAATTGATTTGTTATTCACCGAATCGTCTATGCCATCGATCACATATTGTATTAGCGAAGAGTCTTCAATATTTCCGCGAGATGACATTTCTTTCATGCACAAAAAATACTCCTGCAGACTTTCGTTTTTCTTTATTTTTCTATCCGACATTGACTTATGTAACTGTGCGCTATTTGTTGTTGATTTAAATTCAGCAAGAAGTGCGACTTTTAGTTTAAACCAGGTCGTTACGTTTCGCTCACTATTAGCAAACATTTTTGCTAGGCCTTTTAACGATCGTTTGGCAAAAATAAATTTTTGTAACTCGTTCCAACACATAACAGTTGCCATATCTTCAAAATCTTGGACCCATATTTCGATAGATAGATTATCTTCGCCACTAAACAAACGGATTGAGTCTTCTATATCGCGAAAGTTTAAAGCGAACCTCGGGACTTCGGAAAAACTGCTTGGATTTTGCACACAGCATGTATTTTGCACACTGCATGTATTTTGCACACTGCATGAATTCTCGCTTCGCACACTTATATTTTCGCACACTTCGTCGTTTTGTGACTCTTCGTCTTCACTTTCGTCGTTATTTTCCGTTTGAAAATCGGCATCTTTGAGCAAAGAATTCTTTTTTAGATTGCAAAATATGTGTTTCGTTAAATCGTTTTTATTGTGAGGCAATCGAAGCAAATTACAAATTACAGCCAGATCCATATCTGACAGATTTTCAGCAATATAATTAACTTTATCATTATACAAATTGTCCGACTCAGCAAACTCATAGCCTCAAACTCGCGCACCCGTTTTCTATTATTTCTATCTCCTTCTTTTTCAAAAATAAACTTGTGCAACAGAACGATATTCTCTCTCTTTCCAGCCGAAGCATCTCACTAATACACTGAAAGTCATTTAACTGTGCCATTTTTCGTTTCGTTTTTGTTCGTTGCTGTGTGTGTGTATGGGTAACCGACGCGGTAAAAACGCGGTAAAATGTGGCGTCTCTTTTTGGCTGATGCAATTTCCAAGAAATTGTGAAATAAATTGTATTCTTTTATACCGATTCGACTTTTATTGAACTTTTAGCATTATTCACCATTTTCATTAAACTTTTAGAGAGACTCGTATTATTTAATTTTGCGACCCTTTACACTTTATTTTAATTTTCCGTTATAC